>NC_084502.1:14284798-14537298 GCF_024500385.1 Phyllopteryx taeniolatus | reverse complement strand
CTGAATAAGGTGTTAGGGCAGTGTTTTGTTGTTTTTACGTTTTACTGTAGTTAGCCTATTTGTACATTTGTGTGACTATAAGGAATGTTAAAATGTTACTTAGAAATTTCAAAAGTGAATCAGCCCAGACACTTCTCATGTCGGGTTCGACTTGAGTATTTCAAGATATGAGGTGTGTTGTGTTTACCACGCGTTTCTACTGCTGTTGTAAAAGTGACTTCATCAGAATGAAATACTGGGAATATCAATGTTGATTCTTAAGCTTTAACAAAGACAATATGGACCCAATATGCTACAGACCCATTCTTCTTTTGTCTGTAATTAATAGAGGAGGGGTTGATGGGATTCTTCTCCAGTTGCCTCAATTCTGAACAATCATCATTACCACAGGGTTTGGGGAAAAAAAGCAGTGAAGCACTAAGCTGATTATCAATGACTTTTTCCCCCCCTAGAAAGAAGAATTTCATTTGAATTTCAAGAATTTCTTTGCGTTTACCCAAGCCAAGGCAGGCCAGCTCATTAAAGGGCCTAATAGACGCGATTACTGGATAGAGATTATAGTTTTGAATGGGAAGACAAGCAGGCAGCAACTCTTGCCTCTGAGGACACTATGACAATGGTGACCTTGTCTCTTCTGAGCATGTTTAAAAAAAATAAATAAATACAATTTAAAAAATAAGTTTTTTAAACAAAAAAAATCCCTCCCCGTGTACAAACTGTGTATTACCTCTGCAGTGAGGGCCCTCCTCCCAGCCATCGGAGCAGTCCGGAACTCCGTCACACAGTTTGCTCATGTGGAGGCAAACATCGACGTCCAAGCAGTCATGTTCATTGACGGGACACTTGCTCACCCTGTTGTGCGAGCCTGGAAAACAAGTACAATGGATGTACATGAGAAAAGGACAGCGTTCAAGTCCTCAGTTGTCAATTCAATTAAAAAAGGGAGCTTTTAAGGAGAAAAGGACAGTGTTCAGTCCTCAGTTATCAATTAAATTAGAAAAGGGCAGTTTTTAAAAGAGTGTTGTTATTTTCTTTAACAGATTAATAGTGAGTAATACTGATGGTTAACTTACTTGTAGGACAATTAATATGGCTACATTATTACTTAGAACATAGTCTGTACAATTAATAAAGGTTCGACACTTCGGTTTGGACTAGATCGAATACAATGGTACCTTGAGATATGAGTGACCCGATTTACAATTTATTTGCAGCACGAAGATTATGGAAGATTTTTTAAAAATTCTTTTTCTGCTTTGGCGTGCAAGTGAAAACTTGAAATATGGGCGCTGGATGGTGGCAGTGAACTCCCTTCACAATAAGTAGCAGTTTGGAAAAAGTGAACAATTCATCGTTTCGAAAAAGAGGCTTCAAGCCGTTTAAAACCACTACCAGTTGAAGTTTACTGTCAAACTAAACAGAAAACAAAGCATTGTGTATTTAAAACAACACTGCCTTAAGAATGGCCGGCTAGTTTAATGCTAAAATATAACAGAAAACGCTATTGACATGCAAACAGCATCATGAGTAGCAGTTTTAGAACGCTTTAAGGAACCCTTTAATGAATATTTGAACACAAATGGTGGTGTAAAAATGTAGACAGATAATATAACCATACTCACAGGGTATTTTTTACCCTGTAGGAAAAATGACTAATATTACAGCATCTTATTGAGTCACAGCAGCAGTACAAGTACTATTCTTCTTCATTTGTGTCTGCATGACTATTATATTGCCTCCCGATGGCTAAGGTGGGCACACCACAAGGAGCAGCACAATGAATTGAATTGCAGCATAAAATCATGATGCAGAAACTGTTTGATTCTTTACATTCCGTTTAATTATGTCATTACTATTTGTTTAAACTTGTACCGCAAGGCCCCACTGTATAATTGATCTCAGTGGGACATTTTGTGGTGAAAGTCGAACAAAGAGTATTTCCAGTAGAATCATGGAAAGTGTACGAAAAAAAATATGGGTTTCGAGTTTTCAACCTAAATTGTTCGATCTGTCCCCGAAAAGCCAGCGAGAACCATATTTATTTATGTAGTTGTATATTTTCAGCAGTGCCAGTTACGAATATACTGTACAGTACATTGCTGTCTCTTTGCCTCAATGTCTCCCACACTTCTCTCCATTTCTCAGCCCACACTGCAGAGCAAACAGTTTGCTTTGGCTGTTTTTCGTCTTCCTCCTCCTCCCGCGTCTCTCTCAGTTTCCTACATCTGCTGACCCATTTTACCAAAACACTGAAGCAGCGAAGATGCACTTCACCTCCTTCAGAGGAAACAATGAGTTCTGCGGGTAATGCAGCGGCTGCTGGTGCTAAGGTTTGAAGACTTCAGTGTTTCAACATGTAACTGCAACTCCTATTTTAAAATGCCGCCCTCAGAGTCTCATAGTCAGTCTTTAGTATCTTAATGTTGAACAGCTGCTGGAGTCAAAATGCACATCATTTTTATTCTTGTACTCCCTCCCTGTTTCTCATCCAACAGCTCTCTGTATTAAAATAAAAAAACATTCGACAGCCTCAGTTTTGAAGATCATTTGATGGTGCAGATGGTATCTCATGTGGTCGCCAGAATGCCAGTATTATCTGTGGAAAACTTTATTTTTCTTAAACAGAGCTCTCATGGTACATTAGAAACAATAATTGCGTTAGGGAGCAGCAGAGCAACTCTCCCGTCTGGGGGACGCTAGTATATTAGCAGCCTCCGTTTCTAAGCCAGCCTGATTTACATTCAATAAACAGCCAACCCCACATGAACTCCACTACCAGGAATATACTTTCATGCACTTTGGAACCTTGCCCCCTGGTAAGGCCCTTTCATTGGCATCTGCTAAGTTTGTAAAGGCTTAATGACATTGTATGAGCTGCAATGCGCTTCTCAATTCGACAGACAGCAAGACTATCTGACTAAAGAGGAACCTTTGAATTGTGGTCAGCAAGGAAAAGATGGTACAATCACATTATGTGTTCACAGCAACACAAACATAACAACCAGTACACTATATAGACTATACAGAAACAGTATTGGGACCCGTGAAGATGAATGAGAATCAGTTTCCCATTCATCTTGACCATCATTTTTGAGGTCACTTATGTTAGACCTAAGAGTTCCTGTTGGCTCACAATTGCTGTTCCAGTTGATTCTAAAAGTTAAAGTTTGATTAAGTTCCTTCACATCAAGTACAGTACATCAAAGCACATATTCAGAGACCTTGTTATTGTGAAATGGGCATTCCCATAACTGTTTAGTTTGAAGCAAGCAATAAAGGGATCTAACTCAAACCCTTATAGGTAAATTAATTTATTAACTGGTGTGTCCGCTTCTGTCCTTATCATGTCAATTGCATGAGTGCTTTAAGTACGATGGCACAGTGGCAGTGGAACAAATAAAATGACCCTTGTACTCTCTGGTCCAGTGAAGTAAGTTGTTGCTCGTGTGTAACAATGTGCTCCCTCATACTGGCAGGATATACACGTCCAGCTGCATCTGCCTGTAGTACAAGTATATTTGGGATATTTGTTGTTATGGATAGAAACAGCAACATATTAACTTTCTCCCAGCACAACAATAAATACTACACGAAACAATCTGCTTTGGGTTTTACTGCACAGCTATCTTTTACAATGTGAAAACCTAGTCCCCGTCCACACAGAAACAGAGCCAATCTTTTTATTATTTGTTTGTTAAAGATTTCTTGTCGACACAGAATCATTTCGAGGTCTGTGAGTTTCCACACAGACTCTGTATTGAGGTAGTATATAAAGTATATCAGGCCTGAAGTGGCGCTGTAACAATGCTGGAGGAACCGTGCGATGTAAACATATTCAAAACAGTGGTGGCGACTACAACGTGTGCCAAAAAGTAGACATTTGTGTGGACTGACGACGATCTACAACTTCTGCTTCGGAACGAAAGCCCAGATCACCACCAAGGTAAGGAACATCTGACACGGTAATCTATCAAGGTTGTTGTAAATGTTGGTAGTGTTAGCGCACGGTCACACAAGAACTGGGACAACCACGTTAGTGGAGTCACGGTACCAAAATTCTGACTACACCTGCATACTGTAAAGTACCACGATACCAGTACTGAAACGACACCAAAGCAAAAATCTAAAACATCAGAGATTGTTACCATATGCTATTCTTTACATCAAAATACCTTGGTACTGTACTGGTTTCGGTACTTGGTGCAACACTAAACCACGTCATCGTCTCTGGAAAGAAGCGTGTGTGTTAAACACAGAAAAAAAACCAGGAGGAAAGCGTTTTGAGATCTAGCCATTCTGGGCCCAGGTCACAAATATGATCGTTTATGGCCTCCCAAAACGTCGGTTCCGTGTGGAACAAATTTCAAAACGTTAATGTTTTGAGGATACACTAAAACTCGTTCTGTGTAGATGGGTGAAGAGAATATTTTTATATTCCCATTTGTACAATCAGCCCACATTTGATAGATCTCTGAACGTATTGGTCAGGATAAGGTTCCCACTGTTTTTGTTGTTACACTTAATACATCAATTTCTCATTTTCTTGCCTGGAGTAAAAAGTTATTCTAAGCTTTAAAGGAAATGAGCTGCAGATTTGCATGAGGCGGAAGATTAGGGTTACCCCCCGTAACATGCATTACTCTAGTATAGTTGTTGAAAATTTGTTGAAAGGGATTTGAGTGCACAATGAAATTGTGTAATTATTATTTCCCGACGGCCATTTCAACTTTTAATATCACATACTCGAGAAGATGTGGTTCACTTTATTGAAACCGGTACTGCGCAAGTCTCTTGGATGAAATTAAAGCTGTGTTTAAAAAAAATTTAAATTGAAAAGTCTGACATGTCTCTTTACACAGTGTTTCCACCTCAACCTCTGGACCACCTCTCCCGCCCTTCAGTCACCGCAGTTATGCAATGACCTTAAAGTTGGAACCCCTGTTGATCTTTTGTTCTTGGGCATACACCCGGACTTTTATTCCTGTCTCTCTTTGCTTCCATGGCAGCCCCTGATTGACTCACATAACGTCTGCTGTCAGATTGAATGAATATGTTGCGCTGGGTGACATGTGGCCCTTTCCACAGATCGACTCTCCCCACTATGGGAGCCCTTTTTAGAGCAGCATGCATATGGTTGTGACACACTTGAGGCAGCGCACGGGACTTTATAGCAGCAAGTGCTTCTACTGGAAGACGACCTGCTGTGCTCATTTTGATCCGAAAACACTTTGCTGTGTATTAATCATGACAACAAGCAGCAGCCCTGAAACAATTTCACTACAATTGCATTCAAAGAGCACCCAAGGTTTCCAAATGTCCAAATCCCATGTCTTTGTAAAAGAAAGTGACTGTCATTTAAGTGTGACCTCAAACACACTTGAAGCCAGTCCAGAGTTTTCTCTATGTGGAGTTCCACTTGGGAACAGGAAGCACAGAAGCACATTCCTTCAAACAGAACAACAGAACGAGCATCAAAGGTGTTGTAATCAAACGTGTTACAACTGCTATATGCGTGCATAATATGGATTACATCATTGCATTGTCAATTAGAAACTGAAACGAGCAGCGAGATCAGGAGAAAGACAATGGTATACTCTGCCCTACCTATATTTTACCCCGGAGGAGTAAATATTTGCTGTAAAAGGTTTAAAGCAACTGTGGCTGTAGTATTCTGATGCAGTCTAAAGCAACACTTTCACTGCCAGTATAAACAAAAAACAAACAAACAATCATTCATGCCTCCGCTATATCGCAGACAATTTGAAAAGCAATTTAAGGGTATAAGTGGTGTTTAACATGCAAATCTACTTTACTTAATTTGACCTGAGGAAATTTGAGTTGGGTTTAATGTTTGAATTATGGATACATGGATAAGACTTATTCAGCTAGGTCATTATTTTAACCACGCAGATGTACACTATGTCATGGGATTGGTTGGTGAAAGTAATTCCTCCAAACACAGCACACATGCACCACAAGGCATCTTGCCAGAGTAACATACAAAAGGGGAAGCCGGCAACCAAGCCAAGCAAGTCTCCATCAGGGGGAAGCAGGAAGAGGAAAGACTGCTAAGGAGATATAGTGTGAGGAACGAGCAGTCGAGCTTCTGCGCTTGTTTTGACAGGCCAAGAAGAACACTGAAGTGGGGCACATCAAAACGAAGGAAAAAAAAAAGAAGAGGAGACAGTGGCAAAGGGGAAGTGGTGCCTGAGTGGCGTGAGAAAGTGCTGTGTGCTCTCTCGCTCTTTGTGTTGATAGGTCAGTGAAGATGAGGAGGGCTCAGGGCCGCAGACCGAGGGGGATTTACAGGGCTTTGCTCCTTCCTCTGTGGAGGCAGCGTGTCACAGCAGTGCAGACACTCTTCCCTCCCCACTGCCTGATGTCCCCCCCCCCACCACACATACCCCTGAAAGAACAGTTACATGACTGTGATTACAGGCTGTGAAAGGATTTCCCCCACCTAACTGTAAAAGGCTGCCCACTTTTGAAACTTTTTAAGACCACTTAAAACCCATCTCCATTCTCCTTCTCAGCCTACATGCTAATCTGCTCATTTTCTGCTGCACAAAGCCCTTTTCTGTAGGATCATCCCTTCTCTACATGACTCCATGCCTCCTTCCGGCCCACTGCCTTCTGTAGTCATCTCCTCCTGCCTCGGTCGTCCCGGAGATGCTGGCGAGCCACGACTGGCTGTCACACAAAATGAGCACTAAGGCGAGGGCAAGAGACAGCGCGTGGGCCACGACTGCCTCAAGCAGTGGCATGGCAATGATAAGTCCATCTTTCCATCAGACCTCCCTCCTAGCTTGGCCCCAGAGCACCACAACTGCTGACAAGGGCAAATTTGATTTAGATAAACAAGGTTTAATGGAAGGGGCAGATTGATTGTGCATGTGTGTGCTCAAAGGGTTCAGATTGTCATTCTTATAATTAAATACTTTTATTATGAAGGTCCACATTCCAGCAGAAATCCACTCAAATGACTTTCGAGCATCAACAGGAACATTATTAATAATTTTTATGCATCACTATTGTGAGCTCAGGGGCCACTTTAATGAAAAGTTGACAGTACAAATAGAGGGAGTGGCTTGTCATTTGCGAGCATGAACTACCGGTACTCATCAGCCAGCTTTTTTCTCTTCTGCTGAAAGAAGAAAGTGGAGCAGAAGAGGCGAAAGGCAGTAAAAATCTGCATGATTGAAACGAATTTCGGCCCCTCGCTCAGGATTCCTCTCATGGTCATTTTTATGCTAAACCGGGAGCTAAAACGTCTAACGGCAGACAATTGTTGCATAAGGTTTTTGATGTTGAAAGAGATTCCTTCACAGCAAGCACTTCTCCTGATGGGGAAAGTGCTTACATGCTAAGGCTTACTCAAACATCTGTTCCCAGTCCCTGGCTATACCACAATGAATGCGGTTCATGCAAGAATCATAATTGAATGCAGACTTTGGATGAAGACATGGAGCCAGTGGGTTTTTTTTTTTTGTTTGTTTGTTTTGTTTGTTTTTTGTTTTTTTGTTTTTTTTTAAAAAAAAAAAGGATTCCAACAGAGCTTTAGAAAAAAATAAAAAAAATGGAACTAGACCAACAACAACATAATCTGCAATACCATGGCTTGTCAAATGTCCTGCTTTTCAAATCTTGACACTTACACAATGTTTTATTGTGGCCCTAAAAATGGTACTGTTATGCATACATTAGAGTCCAATAATAATCGGTAGTCCACAATATTGAATTTAAACCTATATGAAACCCAACTGTACCACTCTAATATATTCAGGTATTACATATGACAGTGGTCCCCAACCACCAAGCCCAGTACAAGGTACAAGGTACTTGGCATGCATGAATCGTAGAATATCAATTTACTTTATTCTGACAAGGGCTGCAACTGTTGCCACGCAAAAATACAAAACATTTAATGATTTATAGCATGTGTTTATGGCCAATGACATTTTGACTTACTGTGTATAGTTTATATGCATGTGTGCAGTTGTATTCCGGTCTTGCATTCATTCATTACAGATGCAATAGATCTAGCCCTCCACTGAGATCTCCACGAAAGGAGGCATTCTATAACCGATTCATGGCAGCACCACAACCGAATATGGAAGAGAGTAGACCGTGGCAGAATGAATGGGAGAAAATTCAACAAGATCAAACACAGAGTGGCAGATGACAAAAGCTAGCTAGCTAGCTAGCTAGTTAGTTAGTTAGAAAGGAGGCAGCTGGTCCAAGGCAGTGAGGATTTACCGCACAGACGGCCGCAAATCCAACCTGGGTTCTACCTTTGGCCACGGTACAGTGAGGGATCCTGGTTAAAGTAAGCCAGTTTAAACTAAAAAGAAACATTTTTCCGAATGGAGAAGCAGCAGCCAAAATGTGCCGCCATACTCTCTTTCTTCTTCAATATTTTTCAAATAATCAAGTTGGATTTTTCATCTGCAGGACTATGACATGTCTATTTCAGAATAGAACAAGGAGTAACAATTTGATTCTGATTCAGAAGTCATTCTTTAATGTCAACACGAATAACGCATCTGGATTTAGAGGGCGAATCCGAGCCCTACACATTATATATGTGTATTACAACTCATATCCACTGACTACACACCACAAACTGGGCTCATATCCGCTCTTCTCTCTTCTATTTGCCTCAGTTCAGGGAAGTCAATTTCCCACCAGAGAAAACTGCGAAAAGCATGCCACATTAAATGGATCAGTTGAAACAAGATACCATCGCTGTCGGGCGGAAACCTTGAGCTTGAGAACAGAACTATTAACTCTCTTGAACGCTCGACAGTCTGAAAAGTGACGTAAAGCTCCGCCTCGCAGCGGCATGACGTCTCCCCAAGATTGAAAGTCTGAATGTTTTTTCGACAATGCAGAGTGAAAATATGCGTAGTTAGCTTAGATACATTTGAGTAAGCCTGTTTTGGTAAAAGTGGTTTGCTGTAATGCTTCAGTGCAGAAGGAACTGGTAAGCCATGAAGATAAGTGCGTGCAGATTAATTTCTCTTTAACTGATTAGTCAAGCGGCACAGTGGACGACTGGTTAGCACATCTGCCTCACAGTTCTGAGGACCCAGGTTCATATCCGGCCTCGCCTGTGTAGAGTTTGCATGTTTTCCCTGTGCCTGCGTGGGTTTTCTCCGGGTACTCCAGTTTACTCCCACATCTCAAAAACATGCACGGTAGGTTAATTGAAGACACTTAATTCCCCGTAGGTGTGAATGTGAGTGCGAATGGTTGTTTGTTTATATGTGCCCTGCGATTGGCTGGCGACCAGTTCAGGGTGTACTCCACCTCTCGCCTGAAGATAGCTGGGATAGGCACCAGCACGCCAGGGACCCTAGTGAGGATAAGCGGTATGGAAAATGAATGAATGAATGATTAGTCAGCTCATCATTTTACTGAATGCCTCCCTCATGGCTCTAAGACCTTTGAGAAAGAGTCTGGGAAGATGATGTAACCACAGCATTTGTTTTTGTAAAAGGTACGCGAGCGTACACTTTGATGTGGACGGCTGGCGACGTGCGGGCTAAGTGTCCTATCATTTTCATCAATGACAGCGTAATAAATAAATTTGCTTTTTTTTTTGCGTATCAAATTAGCAATTGAACATGACTTTGGGGTGGTGTTGTGTTAATGTTGGTACGCATCCGTATTTGAAAGCAATATATGACCATGTATACATAAGGAAGTAAATGAAAGATATATGACCAACTTGAACAATGCCGTGTTTTGTAACTCAAGCAAAATGGCTCTCTTTTACTTCCTGAAAAGCAGTGATTTTTTTTCAGATGTGAAGAATCTGCCCGATAGCGACGATATGCTACAAAACAAAATCAAAGAAGGACAATGTGAGTCTCCTTATTTACTTCATGCAATGTGGCATGGAAAATTTTAGTCAAGAGAAGACTGAGGGCAGCAAGAAAACATACTGAAGCAGCAAAGTGGACGCTGTGGAGTATAAGACTGCAAAGAGCTAAGAGACAGCATCAGGATAAGCTAACATTAGCGTGTATGTTTATTTTTGTTATATGTGATGAAGCTGCAGATTGACCAATGACTGACAATCAGTCATTTAATTCAACCACGTTATAACCTTGGCACACAAACAAATTTGATACTAGAATTAGAACCCGGCAGAACCAGGTTTTGTCAATGGAAAAGCAGGGTTCGCGCTGCCCGTTTTCCACCTCGCCAATGGCTAATTGAAACAGGATGTGGCAAAGCAAATATTGCCTACGTTAGCAAATCAAAATTGCAGGTGTCCCCTTCCTGACAAAAGTTAAAGTGGACATGCTAATTCTGCCGTGTGTGAGCGGTGTTAATGGTTTTAGTTTTCCTCCCGCTTCGTCAAATGCTTCAATCCGCCATCTAGTCGCTGCGGGCTAAGCAGTCGGGCTCACGGGCTTTCCAAGCTGCGGAGGGCATCGCAACGGGGTAGAAAAGAACAATGCAGCTTGGCGCCAAATTGAAGCATGCATATTTATTACCGCGCTATACATTTGAAGTATCGATGGTCAATTTGTCATACAATTCACATAAGTTCTCAGAGCTAGCTAGCAATCGCAATATTTGTTTAAAAGAAACAAAACAAACAACAACAAAAACACCCTCACAATTAAGAGCATTTTGATGGCTAGGTAGTTTTAATTGGGCTCACATAATTAAAGCTGATCGGCTTCCCAGTGACGAAGACTGGCTAAGTGTGGCTAAACACTTAGCCACATGAACACACGTGATGCTGTGGCTAACTACACACAAATATGGCTAGGAGATGTTTAGCCACATTGGCTAAGAGGTTTCATGACCAAGTGCCAACCCTGGAAAAGTATCAATAGTGAGTACATCATAAACTTCAAAATGACCATTGTGGCATTAATCCCAAAGAAAAACAAACACGAATTAAATCCAGTGCCATGTTTACAGTCCATATACTTATTTTCAGTGCTGATATATACAGTAAACCCACACCGCACATACACAGCCGCAATCAGTTCAAAAGAAGCCAATCATCCCAACTTGGACAACAAGAACGCCTTCTCGTTCGCTTTTTTTCTCTGCTGGAGAAAACACTAAGTTAACACGAGCAGCTGTGAGTTTATAAAAAGTGTCGATCTAGCAAAGACCAGGTTCACTGTAAAATACAGTGCATAAACCTCAACCCCAGCCATGCTTGTTAACCACTTCCTACACCCGAAGGCTGAACTTAAGTGAAACCAATTGAAGGCACGCTGTGAGGGGGCTCGAGAGCAGCCTGAGGGAGAGGACGAAAGGGTCACCCCTGTCGCCGATGGCCTACTGTACTAGAGGGAAGCGCTTATCGGTTCACTCGGTGATGTCAACATGACTCTACATAGCTGATCACAATTAGACCGACCAATAGTTACAAATTATTGTCCATCGGTGAGCTCCCATTCAACTTCAATGACGCCTCGGGTGATGTCATGCTAAAAACTTGCTCCAGTGTCTTTCATTGCCAAAGAGGTAATTGCAGACCACATGAATGGCTGGGAAATGATAGGCAATTAGATATCCAGACACAGTGATGCTGGCAAGTACACTTTCTTCCAGCATAAGTACCGTGAGGTGCACATCAAAAGAGCCTCGGGAGACAAAAGTGCACATATATATGCCACCTTTTTGGCAGTATCGCGCATTGTTGTCATCAGAAAGAAAACAGGTGGCACTTAGCAAGTTAAAAAAAAAAAAAAACACTGGCGCTTCAGTCTTCATCTAAATTACAAGCATCGTTGCCAAGTTTTAACCATAACACTGCTTCATGAGGATGAGTGGAACATTTGCATTTTTTACTTTTAATCAGTGTAAAATATATAACAAAGCTACTATTGAGATCTGTAGCATGGTTGGCCTAAGTACACTTGACTCTAAATGTGACAACACTGGAAATAATCGGTTATCACATTTTTCAAATGATAAGATGAAATTAGTTTATCAAACTAAACTTTTATTTTTAAATTGATTTACGTACATCATCATGTTGATATTTACAACAAGGAATAACAACGAAATAGAGTTTCATGGCCTGGTCCACGAAGCAGTGGTTTGGAAGCTCTGATTAATACGAAGCTCTATAACAATAACAGGAGAGTGAGGACACTAAGAGCAATCTTTGCCTTAGACTAATACATCTGCTCTTCTGTTGTGAAACCTGTAGGCCTGTAGTTAGTAATTAACTTCAACTGGAGATAAGCTTGTAATTGTAGTCATGGTCAACAGTGTAATTACCATTAACGGTAACACATAAACATCGAGTTCAAGTTAGGAGAAAATGTTGGTTTTGGGCTTCTTTTTCATAAAGAGGTTCAAGAGGATGAACAGATGACCTTGTGTTCCTTTCAAAGCTAAAACTCTCCAGATTACCCTCTATTGTATATACTGTAGAGCAGGCCTATCCCATATAGATAATGACAATCTTTACAACCTCAATAAGAAGTGAGTTAAGAGCAGACTTGCCTATTGCAGACTTGCCTATTATGATGCTTGTCAATAAAGACGGAATCAAGCGGTTGACTTGCAAACAGTTTTAGGCTGTAAATGGAAAAGCCTGGATGAAAATAAAGATACTTTTCCATCACACTGAGTCAGAGCAGGACTTTAAATAACCTTCTCCTCCAAACTCTCGTCTCCATCGATGCTGTCACTGACTTGCGCTTTTTTTCCTGCTCACATTAAATAGACAGATGGACTAAACAACTGTGTTTAAGGGGACAACTCACAGGCCGAGCTTGTTCGCGCACAAGAAAAAGTGCATTCGTTTTCATTCAGTACGATGTAATTCCTCCATCCGTCCATTTTCTGTACCGCTTCTCCTCACTAGGGTTGCTAATTATGGCGAAATCATGATTAGACAAGCAATCTAACGAAAAGCAAAGTGGCAGGCAAACTCGAGCGCATGGGAAGAGGCTAACTGACCAGAGCCTTCACTGTAAAAAAAAATTAAATTAAATTACATTTTTTTTTTTTTTTAAAGTGTAAAATATCATGGTAACTTCATGAAAGAGATTTTTGAGTTTTCTCAACTTTTGCCTACTGTTGTTGACTTAACTAAGGTTTACAAGTTATGACACATGTTCTGCCAACTTGGATTTTTTTGTTGACCTAATTAGGATAATCCTGTAAGGCTAACGAAGAAATTCTGGTTTCAATGCCATGTATTTCTGCCATCACCAAACACAGATATTTTTGTTGAATAATCATACAATTCTTACTCTAGTGAGTTAAAAATTTACCTATATGAATAAAGGAAAATGTATGTTGCTGTAATTAGATTTGAAAAATGCTCATTAAGTAGATTTTGAAAAGCAAAAAAAAAACAAAGCACAACTGAATGTTATCTGAAATCTTATTTATTTTGTTTAACAGTGCCTCAAGTACATTTCAGAACGTCATGGGTAATCGGGTCAATTTCTGTAAAAAGAAATATTGACGGTTTCTTTTTCTTTTGGGTGCTTTGAGCGCCACAGCACAGATGTTAACATTGAAGTCCATAACTAATAAAGAAAAACAATGTATGCGGGGAAAAAAGTGTCCAGCTACATATAGTAACTCATGCACAGACCCTGAGCCGAACTTAACCACTTGTACATAGAATAGTGCCACAAATGATTGGCTGTGTACCCATACACTCAAGTTTTACATGGGCATAACTAATGCCATGAAATAATGAACTTGAGCAGTTAAAAGTTCTTCGAAATTTCACCATCAATGAACAGGGAACTCACTGTTAAAACACCAGTTCTGCACTTCATGTGAAGTGGGAAACACTTCGACAAAGCTTTTAAAATACTGCATGACAGAATCTCACCATATATTGTCAACAACATAGATTTCTCTGGCTAAAATTGACATTTCTAATAATGATTTATCCACTGAACCTTCACATTGTCCAACCAGGTCAAAATGACCCCTTCTGTTTTGACTGTTCCCTCCTCCACCCCTTCTTTTTTTCCCATCTCTTTTGCCCCCTCCCTCTTTTTTCTTCCTCTCTCCTTCCTCCCCTGCTTTCCTCTTCCCTTCCTCCTTTCCTTCCTTCCTTCATCCTCCCTGTACTTCCTTCTTCGTTCCTGAACCGAAGGACAACAGGAGGGGAACATTTCATCTAATAAAAAGAACATTTTCGATCACCTACTCATCCCATTTACATGACTCAACTACAATGCACTTAAACAAGTTAAAGTCATGTCTGACTTCCCCATTAACAGTCACAGCAATAGCTTTGTTTTCAGAGACCTTATGCGCTGTGGGCACAGAGAGCCACCAAGCTTAAAAAAAGATGGCCTGAATTGCTTCAAAGGTATACCTCATCTGCTTTGGATAATCAATGTCGAGGGCACACAGAAGGCCAAGGATGTATGCCAAGGCCGTAGAGAGGTCTAGAATATTATGTAGCACGATGTCCCCTTCAAACACAACTGCCTGGTCTTGCACAGATGTATCGGCATTGTCATCTTGTCGGATGGTGAGGATGGCAACAGATGCACTGTTCAGCACCGGTTCCAAAATATCAGTGTCTTGAAGAGAAGTAACAGATGCATTATTGAGAGCTAAGACAAACTAAAGACGAAATACATGTCTACTGATTTGAACTCAAACTTCCGTACCATGCTGGTCATTTGACTCATGGAGGTATTAAAAAGAAAACGCATCTTTTTCTTTTATTAATGACACAGTAGATTTCACCCACCAACTTTGTGATGAGCTTTGTACAAAAGTATTTTCTCCTACTGAAAACCCACCAACAATGCCCAGCAGAAAAACAGGGAGCGAGAGTTATAGAGAACTGCAATACTCACCATAAATTTACTCTATGTGGACAGCACTGAGGAGGTGTATATTTCCATTTTGGATGAACTCATCCTTTAAAACACCTCATGGGAATTTGTTTTACTTGCATTACTTTTTCTGTACTTGCAAAGCACTTCAGGAAAACCTTTGTTGCATCTTCTCGGAGGAAAATGGCCAGGCCTCTCAGTGCTGCTGTCTTTCGGTGGGACACAATGTTGGATGTCTAAAGAGTATTCAGTGGAAAACAAGCATTTCAATTAGTATGGTAACATAGTGTACTTTATACACAATGTAAAATCAAAACTCTTTTACAGTAATGAAGATAAATCACAGGTCAGACCCAGCAACAAAAAAAACACTGCAACCATGCTAACAATTTTACTTTGCTTTTACAAATTAACATTCTGTTAAATAAAATACCGCCAAAAAGAGAACAAAGCAATGACTGCTGACATTAATTTTTACTGACACATGTCCATTAATGTGTTATTGCTGAAAGTAACATCTTTTTCTGTTTCTCTTATAAGAAAAGTATATTCATACTCTTCTAAAAAGGTCAGGCGAAAAAGCACTTTACTCAACTGTTCATCAAGTTTATCCAGAAGGTCTTCCATCTTCTCACCTTATTTACATCACTGTCATATAATTGGCGCACGTTTGCCATACACCGACCCATGAATACGTCTGCATAACTTACATGGACGGGAGTTTGTTTGTTGGTCAATGTAAACATCATATCTCCACACAAGGATAACACTCAACACAATACAAAACAGGTAATAAGCTAATACGCTTTACTACGGCAGAGGTGCAGTAAAAAAGCCAGTCTGAGATACCGCCATTTGGTGGTGAAAGTCTGTATCTGAATATCAGACATTAAATGAAAAATTAACATTAAACAGTATCAAACATTACTTTTTTTAAATAAAACCTTAGCATATAAGTAGGCGAAGGGCTGGAAATATCTTAGTTAGCTTACCTGCTAGGGCAAAATGCTTTTCCGTTCCCGCTTCTGTCCAGAATCAAACTGCAGACCAGACAAAAATTCGTAATGGTAGAAACAATTCAGTCCACATCCAACTGCCCACGTTCGGTCAAGTTTTCTTCGGGTTTCAGTTACGAAATTGTCGACGGACTATCATCACACGGCTCAGGTTCCGTCGGAGGTGAGTTCGCCGCTCGGTCGACCGTGTGCGCATGCGCACTTCAGTAATGATGTGGCGTTTCTCACAGGTCCCTGATTTAACTCCAAAAATCGACTCAAAAGTCAGTAATCTTTGTTGTGCTATTTATAAAATATTAGTTAGGACAACAATGAGAGACATTTGTTGGGTAGACAAGTTTTTGTAGGTTGTAAATCGAAACCTTTATTTCTGAGTCAGTTTAGTTTGAAAACTTTAATGAGATCAACAATTGCTAATTAGCGTTTTTACAGTGTGTATTGATGGTGCGGTGAAACGCCGCTCTCTAGCTCATCATGCAGAAGATGAACACTACTGCTGTCTGTCGCCACCTGATATAAGCACTTTGGACAACTCATTCAGTTAATTTACTTAGCAAAAAAAAAAAAGGGGGGGGAAAAAATGAAAGGTCTGAGCTAGTTTTATCGATCAACTTTTCGGAGATGTTAACATTTGTCGTGTGTCAGACCACAGTAACATTAATTATCAATCCTGTGGATAACATTTACAATTGTAATTGAACATTAATTAAACAAAGTCCCTTTAAATTGAAAAATATGCCTTCCAAATTTGACACACCACAGAGAAGAGTGTTTGACGATCAAAAAAAATAAATATTCCAAGTATATAAAACAAGGCTTCAACAATTGTGAAAAGTCAAGTGGTTATCTCCGCTCTCAGAAGCTGGGGGCGTGTCCACTAAATGTGCTGAAACCACGTCCTGCTCAACTATCAACTGTCAATAAAATACCACTTCTACAACCTGGAAAAATGGATGATACTTCATCAAGCATCTTTCTTATGCCTACACATGACTAGCTGTTTGAGCAGTGAGAAAATATCCACTTAAAGCCTCTGGTGGCTGGAATAAATCCCACCAGGGCGTCGCGGGGCTTTTCAACTCTGCGACAACAAGGTTCTCTAAAGTGGCTACATTGCGGGAAGCCGCTGTCCACACGGTGGTTGTCATGTCGGATTTATAAAAAAGTAAATAATAATAAATTCCTCGCTCTTCCGCTTTCTTGCTGTGACGTGCGTGTACTCATGGCAGACAACGAGGTGCTCTCAAGTGGCCATGCCAGCAGACTATCTGAAGGGAAGATGGATTTTCGGGTGTAGGCATAGATAGCTAGCTAACTGCGTGTCACAATTGCACCAGATACTGTAACCGCTGAAGCTAAAGAAGGCACGGAAGTTCTTTTATAGTGGGGGAGGAGCAACTAATGCCGGACTCCAAATTGTATCATACAGCGCCGTCTTAGCCAAGACCCCCTTAAAAAAAAAAAAAAATCATGAAAACTGAAATGGTGAAAAACAGTTGAACACAATATCGCCACAACTCAGTGCTACATAGTTCTCAGGCTTTGCACATGTTCTGCGATTCTCTTCAAACATGTACAGTATAATGTACTGTATTTAGAAACAAATCTCTGAATTCACCTTACGGGGTCTTTTATCAAATAATAATGAACGCAAAGATAATGCTGATAATAACGTATCTCTATCAAATATCAAATATCAAAATATTGTATTAGAAACAGCTCTCAGTATAATGCAGTGCAGTTGTACATCACCGCAAACAACAATCACAACAATAAATAGCGCTGACATTGTCAATCAATCAAGGCTAACCATTGTCTTATGAAGGTATTTTGTCATCTCATTATGTCATGCTGTAGCATGTGAGCGCATATGAAATATGGATTGCAGGTGTTCGATGATGTCGATTGTCTCCAAAGAAAACAAAATGAATGAATACGGTCAAATTAAACTTCCCTTATGCAACGAAGGGCTTTTAAAAATGTTCTCAGCCACAATAGCAAGACCCTTAAAACTGGGTGTCATCTGCCTGTCTCTACATGTCAGACATATTGTGAAAGTGCTTGTAGCATGACAGATGCAAGGTGTGGCACATGCTGACAGTAAACCGCCAATAAAAGCCCACATATAAACAAAAAGGCTTAACCCTGCAGAGTTTATGGCGGCAGGAGAGAGATGACAACAGATGTGACAGGTTAGTATGAGATTCTCAAGGAGCACACTGATCCAGCAACAGTCCAGACAAGAACAGACACATCCCTGGACACAGTGACAAAACAAGGCCACGTAATTAGAGCTATAATTCAGTGGAGCAGCCTTGGCACACACTGGGAGCCTGTGTCCTTCCTGGAAAGGGCAAAACTCTTAAACTCTCTTGGTGCTCTTACTCAAGCACCAAAATAAAATATCTAAACAATGAACAACAATCGTCTCCTCAAAGCCATTTAGATGAAAAATGTCTTATAAATAGATCTTATATCAGTCACTTAGAAATAAAAGAAAACCCCCTGTAGGGGACACTGTAGCAAGTGAAGGACGGTCATATCAAACATCAACCTTACAAGATTGAAGTGGGCAACGTTTAAAAAGACCGCCACGAAAAGGGCTCTCTTGCCGTTGTACACCGACTGAACTCACAGTGCATAGACATAAAACTTGATGGCAAGTGACTACCATAAACCATAAATTAAGTCAGTTTTGACCATACAATAGCCTGTGTCGCTCTGCTTTACACATGCAAAACAAGCGGCGACAGAAAAAAAGGTTAGGTTATTCTGATATTTTGGGAGTCTTTACAAAGGAAACGGCAAAAACTGATTACCGTAAGTGCTCATATCGGACAACTAGTGTATGTGTAAGTCTCATGATATGCAGTAAAAGAAAATATTTTTCTGGACTTACAGATGTCTGGTGACTCATCTGAGCCATCTGGACAGTCCTTCTCCCCGTCACAGCGCCAGCCTTTGGAAATGCAGGTCGTCTGGTCCTTACACACAAACTGCTTCGGACTGCAGGTCCTGGTTTGGTCGTCGGCTTTAGGGACTGAAAAGAAAACAAAGCGTCACCACAAAATTGTGGATGACTTCCTTTGCATTCTAATTGTTGGAAAGGAAACACACTTCTCTGACAACCTATCAAAGAAAATGACAGTGTGAAGTGGGATGTTTGGAATGCAACATACAGGCACGTGAATGTGTATGTTTTGAATTCTCTTGCCCGCTGGACATTTCCAGTTTCACACAGCTTGGATTGTATTGCAAACTAAGAAGAGGTTCAACAATTAATCGATTGACAACTAATTGATTATCAAATTAATCGACAACTATTTTTGATAGTCAATGAATCATTTAGAAAGCTTCTTTAATTTAGGATTGTCCAAATCCTTACAATTTTAGCCCCTCAACAGTAATAATCTGATTTCTGTAGTCCTCCATAAAAGCAGATGGATTATTTTTGTGTTACATCAAAAACAGACATTTGCAAACATCTGCGTTCAATTGGAAACTGACATGTTACGGACCAAACCATCAACTGAAACATAATCAATTTATGTTTGTGCATTTTCTGCACTGTCAGTTTGATATAATGTCCTGTATTTCAATAAGGGTAAGTTGATGAATGGCTAAAAAACATTTTTAACAACTAATTGTCGAAAAATATGTCCCAATTATTAAAATAATCATTACCTGCAGCCCCAAGCCAGTTTACAATGATTTGTAGACCCAAAGGCACACACAGACTTCAGGTAAAACCTTCAACCAGTTTACAACCAACAGTGGCGCTTTTTAATACTGGGCCTGTATGTTGTATTTAATTATCTTTACAACTCCTCGGTGTTATTTAACTTTTCCCACAGAGCCTATTTTGAATGTTACAGCACAGATGTAACCAAGAATCCAATCACTCTCTACCCTGTCTGACCTGTGGGAAACAATACAAGGTGGGGGTTCTGGTCAGGAAGGGATTGTTGCGGTGTACCATTAAGAAGCGGCACCATAGCAACGGTCTTGATCCATCAGCAGTTTGACATTGCTGACATGCTTTAATGCAACCTGAAAAAGAGCTGCCTACATTGGTCAGCATTTGCAAAGCACATGAAGGTGGTTCTTTGGCTTACACACTATGAATACTTTGCTGTTCCCTTTACAGCTTGCCTGCACAGTCCAAGGAGCACCAAGGGATGGCTACCGCCATTTAAACCACTCTAACGACTTGGGGATGTGGGTACAACGGAGAAAGGCCCTGTGCACTGTACCAAACTTAAAGCCCTTCCCTTCAGACAACCAATAAGAGCACACTAAGCCACTTACCAGTGCCATTACAGAAAACTATTAAGATACATGTAAACATGACCAAACCAAGATCATCTGGATTTTCTAAGGCCAATGCTGAAAGGGATCATAGCACTTCTTCTCATGACAGTAGACAGACATAGTTTACATGACTGCTTGATTCCAGTCCCATGCAGGTACAGTATACTGGAACAACGCAAGTTTCCAATTCAATGTCATATTCGAGCTAAAGCTGTCGGTTGAAGAAAACAATGCATATAAATATATTGACTGACCCTCCATTCTTTTCCTCCAGCAATTTAATTCAAGCCTCACCGAACCCTAAAGGCTTCTTTATACTCGCGCGGACGGCGACCGCACTGACGGCACTGCGGCAATCTGGCGCGTAGTCTGGCTTTATACTCGAGCGCAACCCACCCGTGCAGTTTTGAAAATGCACTGCAGTTCACCTCCAAGTCGGGGGTGTCGCTGCGGCTGGTATTGGCTTGGACACCACAGGGTGGAGGTTCCTCTGCATTTTTTGCGCCATTTCCGGTAGCCGTTTTTCCTTTCCTTTCAGTAACAAATGGACCGATATGACCAGATGATATGTTTAATTATGCTATCGAGAATAGAAATGGCTTCCTTCAGACACTCCTAAGACTCTTGAGCCTGACGACATCAGATGAGTGCTCCCCTAAGGTAAGGTGAATTACATCCTTGCACTTGGACTTTATAGGTGACACATTCCAAGGTTATGATTTCTTGTGCAAGGTTTCCACAAGCGCTTACTTTGGGCATTCTGTCTTGCTTACACAGTTTGTGCCAATGAAACTGCAAACCGCAGGAAAGTCATCATTGCACAGGATGCATCAGCATTTAATGGTTGTGATTTGTTTATAGGATAACAGGTGACTGCATCATCTCAGAGTACCATGATGCTAAATGTATGAACCCTCAACAACATTAAGATGTTGACGGTGACTATTTTACTCGATATGATTCTATATAATAGTAAAGGGAGCATGTCAAGCACTAAAACATCCTACCTGAACAAACAATGTTACTGTTAAAAGAAGGAAAATAAGGGAAACTTGTGAGCTAGAGGCCAAATACTGTTTTATGACAACATCACAAAACATACAAATTTCAGGTAGGAGGTCGTTTTGTGTGACTGTACTGCAGTAGTACTCTGGGAAGGACAGTAGCGAAGGTCTCATTGTGATTCTCGGCAGGCACGGCACGGAGCCCTCTCTCACCCTGGATGACTTGCCTCCCCTACATGCTTGGCAGGCAGAGAGGTGTTAGGGACGGGGGTGTGAACCAAATGGGATGGAAATAAAAATCACAAGAAACCTTCAAGCTGGTGTATCATGGCAATCACGTCTCTTTTTGGCTGTCCCACTAAAGGGGTTTAGACCCTGGTTTTACTTTCAAGGGAAAAGTAAGCATGTTTACATCAAACACTGTAACTTTAAAGTTCACGTCAAAAGTAGATTTTAATACCATCGTTCAATGAACCTTGATGGATTGATAAATGATGCCGCACAATGATGTCAGTAAGACTGCTATAAAAGAACTGGTACTGACTGTTGATTAAAATCCATTTCGTGGACACGAGGGCATGTAGCCACTCCATGAAGAATGAGAGGGAGGTTTGCTAGCAATGGCCCGAGTCCATCTGACTGACTCCTGAGCTCAAATGAGTAAAAGCACTGAACTCGCTGACAGGCTGCTGTGTGAAGGCATGCTCTCGCACTCTTTTGTTATAAAATGGCTGAACTGAGCCCTTTGTTCGCCGAGAGTGGGCATAACACTTTAAATAAAACATTGTGGCTTCTAATTGTGTTATTGCTTTCCACCGCAGTCTTACAGGAGAAAACCTTTAAGTCTAATTGGAAATTGTGGTTGAGGAGGGGTTAGCTGGGGGGAAAGATTGGCAGCCTCACCAGAGCTGCTCTTCTAAAGCCCACAAAAATATTTCACACAGAGATAGGAATTGTTGATTCACCCAGCAATTTCCCAATATTTCAAAGTAACTTTTTTTTTTTGGAAGAGCCTGGTGAGGCTGAAATGTCAAACTATCCGAGCCCAACAACAGGAAATGAAAGGCCACCCGAGTTCATGGCAGCAAATAAATAAGGATTAATTCAAGAAGATTACTAGAATAAAAAGCTTCTTACCGTGAAATTGCATTGAAAAGGTCATGACTGTAGAGTCGTTAGTAAAAACAATCAATATACCAAATTTGGAAATCTGAAACAGGGACTAAACATTGACATGATGCAACACACGTTACCTGAAGCATCTTGAATTTGGAAAATATTGATGGGGTTTTAATGCTGACACGGCAAAAAAAAGATTTAGTCATTCAGAACATTTTATGATGATTACTTAATTGGAGAACATATATCAGACGAGCTACCTTTGCATGATATTGCTCAAATATCGGAATATCCCAAAACAATATGGCTGTCTACTACTTGACAGTACAGTGAGCTGGTGCAATTTGGATGGTTCGGCACTCAAACATTTTGGAAATTGGAAATTCCAAGGAATATGGCGTCCAGTCTTTATTGCATTTTCCTTAGCTTTTTTCCCACAAGGGTATCAGTAATAACAAGCCAAAGAGCGTAACTCTTTGTACCATTAACAATGCCTCCTTGTATGTTTTGTTATATGCTTGCTTAACCCTAAACAATGCTAAAACGGTACTGCTAAAATTATTTAACAATTTGAAGCAACTTCTGAAAATTCAACCACCAAGTTACTGTGGTTAATGGCACCCATGTCTGCACTGAACTCAGTCAAGGCTTAACAGCTGTGTCCTGTCGGAGGAGCTAATGTCTGCCATCTTCCATGGACCACAACTTTCACAATTATCAATAATTTTTTTTTTGGGGGGGGGGACATCATTATTAAAGCACTATTAAAGAGTTTCTTCATTAGCCCATAACGCTGACCCCCACCTCAAGGTTAGTCATTTATTTGGATATGCAGGCAATATACAAACATCCAAAAGAAACTATTTCCAACCTTCTCCAATCCATTTGAACCCTTGAAAGCACGAATATTCATTGTATATTGTACTGTGATAATGCTGAGTGATTAATTTGTATGAACCATGCACAGACTTCCTGGTATGTGGTTCTGGTTCAAGCTAGCGGATTTGGTTGGATTCTGAGTAAACTGTCGGCTCTATGACACGCACATTGTATTTCCTCATGCTGGGCCAGTGGAGCACTGCGCTGTCCAAACAGTGCATACTGAATTGCCCGCAGGCACTGTTCATGGCAAAAAGCATTAAACAAGAGCGAGCGAGCGAGCGAACAAATGCACATATGTACACAAAGTCCTGCTCTGACACTTACATCCCTACTGGGAGACTTTAGTGGGGAAAAAGGAGATACTTTGCGAGAAGTGGTTACAGGTGGTGTTGATTTTAATGCGCATCAAAAATTGTCAAAACAATCTTGACGGCTGAAAGGAAGCCTGTGGAACGGAACACGATAGGATGGTGATCCAAGCAATGGAGGCCTCCAGTCACCATCACCAGCTGGGACGCAAAACTGACCCACTTTCACCCAATCTGTCTCCCACAATATGGCCATCACTGCACAACGCATGCACTGCAAGAACATTCTGGCACCTTCTAATTGATATCATCTGCGAAACAAAAAGGCGATGTGTTACTGTACAGACTGCTTTAGAATTGGATTATATTGAAAAGTTTTTGTGCAAGCTTTAAGACAACCATGGATGTCCCCTAAAAACTCACTCTTTGATTGCCCATTTCTTCGTAGTTTTTTAAATGTTGTTTCAAGTGCAAATATACTAAACAATTTTTAAAGAAAGAAAAATTGTCATAAAGTACTACTGGTCTGGAAGTACGATGACATCACAGAAGTGATGGTGAAGAGGAAATGTTATGCCAAATGATGTGGACTAATAGGGGCAGGGGGGGTCATCCGATAGAGCCGATAGTCAGTTACATTGTAGAATTATTATTTTTTTATATATATGCTATTTTTTTTTTATTTATATATGCTATAGGCACCCATATTACTGTACAGTAAAAATATATTGTAATGTAGGCTTTTTGTGGGCTAAAACGTCCAGGACAGTACAAAATTACTGTCAATATTTTATTTTTATTTTTTTTTTAAAAGCTTGAAAATGTTTGAAATTTTCAGATTTTATCCAGACTTACCACACCGGTGTGCTTTGTCATGGTGGCATTGTTGTCGTACTCATCATAGGCAAGCCGCTTTCATGAGCCGTGAGGAATTAGTATGCTTCCTAGCTCCAAATCCGTTGCCAAAGGCTAATGGCTTGACAAAAAAATGTTTACTGTATCAAAAATAGCATGTTCCAGACTCCAGAGAGAGTTTTGTATTCCGGAGTTAACACTGCCACCATGACTCGCTCTCTCTTGATTGGCTGACAGACCGACAGACAGACATGGCCACCACATCAATGCCCCACATTCCACATGACGGCCACGTAGGCATGGGAGGCACGTCGAGTCAAATTGTATATCTGTGACACGGAAATACGTCAATCCCATTCTCTGTCTGCATTGCGCCACAGCGCCAGTAAACAACAGTGGCCAATTCTGGAACAAACAGACTTTGTCAACAGCAGTTTAAGTGACAAATGTAAACTGTTTTTGGACACATTGTTCACTCCCGACGGTTTAGCCGATATCCATTATATATGTATAAAAACATATTGTTTTAATATTTAAATAGAAGGACTTGGCCACTGGTCAGCAGTATAAAACAGTCATGCAGACAATCAGAATCAGATAAGAAATATATGCAAAGAATATAAGAGTATGGTTTCTGTGTGCATGTCGCTGCACCATTTGTGATTAAATATCCACTCCTACAAATACTATAACATCCCCATATAGATGCTATTTGTTAGCCTGTCTCTGGTGTTTTGCGTTGTGTTAGCATTAAGTCATCCGTGGGCAGAAAGTTGTCTGGTTGTTTTAATACACAATGTGTTATTCTCTTTGTTTTATGTTTAGTTTGACAGTAAACCTTTACTGGGAATAGCATTAAACATTTGTTCACTATGCCAAACCATACCGATGCACCAGACAGCATTCATATCTTGTCATATTATTGCTTAAAAATCAAAGCAAAAAAAAAAAAAAAAATCATCTAAATGACCGCTCGTATCTCAAAAACTTGCAATTGGGGTCACTCCTATCTCAAGGCACCTCTGAAAAATGGCCAGTCAAGAGTAAGGACAGTTTTTGGGACACCCTGAATAAAATGCACATTGAAGAAGCTTGACCCATGTTGGCTGGTGGCTGAGATGAGAAGGGATGTATTTTAATCTAGCACGCTGTGTAATAGTTTACATTTCACTTCTGCTTTATGAGAGTTTCCTCTTCTTTGTGTGTATAACTACAAGTATGAATTATTGGGCTTTTAGCACCAGCAAATCAAAGCTGTTCTATGCACAGTATGCTGCTTTAATGAATCCTGGGTGAACACTGCTGGAAAATGAAAGCTAAGCTCTCTCAACAAGCATTATGTACCTTAAGTATTCAACAAATTACCTCAGATCATTTTTGGGCTCAGCAATAATATTCAGCTGTGTTTGTTGGACGGCTGTTAAATGTTGCTGATACTGCAGCTAAAAGATGGTAGCCTGAAAGGAAAGGAATAAATCTGTGTCTCAATGAATTTGCTGCATATGATTATAGTGACAGGTAACTGTAGAAGTGGAACCAGGGCACATATCTTGTCCTTTTCCTCTTTTGAGGAAATTAATTATTCTAAGCAGCAGCAACATGTAATTAGATCCCCCAAGGTCAAATGTAAAAGCAATGTAGCTGCACTCAATTTAGTTGGATCCAGAAGCTAGACTATTTGCATTATAAGGAACAATATGAGGAGAGAGAGGGCAGATGGAAGTCATTATTCTTGAATTTTTGTGCCGCATTAATAATTCAGATGGAGTACAGTCAAGGCCTTTGGGATGTATTATGGAATACCAAAGTTGAAGTTACAGAGTATTAAAATATGTGTAGCATATGAGAGTAGTATGAAGACCGACGTGGTAAATTATTCAACATTCTCACAACGGACAGGGGAATTCACAATGGCATTCCGACAGAAGTAATCACTTAAGCTTTATGGAAGTTGAACATGAGCCAACCACTTCAACAAAATCATTGTTCAATGTTGTCGTCATGTTTTCTTCACTACTGCTGCTGCACTTCATAAAAACGTTTCTCATTAGCTCTTTCAGAAATGACTCCAAAGTCACATAGGTGCAATCAACACAGTTATAGTGGCGCCTTAAGATACAAGTTGACTTTGTGTCGTGACCATGCTCGAAACTCAAAATACTCTTATCTCAAATCGTCGTTCCCCACTGAACTGAATGGAAATGCCATTAATCTGTTACAGCCTCCCAGAAAAACAACTAATAGGAAAAATAGCACTATAATATTTATAAAATCATACAGTAATCACACAATTAAATGGATCTTAAAGACTTAAACCAGTTTTTGCCACATTTTTGGATTTCAATTCAATATGGATGGATGGACATTGTGCTTCTTCTGGTGTGCTAGCTTCAAGCACCTGGCGGCAGGATTAGACAGACAGACGGACGGACGGACAGACAGACAGATAGACAGATAGATACTTTATTTATCCTATGAGGGGAAATGACCTTACCCATACCTTGAAACGGTACATCCAATGTTTGTTTGCAAACTAATTTGTGGTCTAAAGAAGAACACATGTAATGGCTATGGAAAGCTGAGCAGCAACACTTGTAACCAGGAGTTCATACATTCTGTCTCCTATTCCACCCATCCATCCATTTTCTGTACCGATTCTCCTGACTAGGGACACGGACGCGCTGGAGTCTATCCTAGTGATCTTCAGGCGAGAGGCGGGGTACACCCGAACTGGTCACGAGGCAATCGCAGGTGTCCTATCCCATTAAAAATAATAGTTAAAAAATATCAATTGACTGATTGAACGTTAATTTTCCTCAGTGAATGAAGGAAATTAAGTCAAATGCGCATCCTGGTTTGTTGCCACACGATCAACGTCACGCTCCATTGACCTTACACAATGCCTGTGACTTCTAGGAAAGTAAGACTTGACAGGCATCCCAAGAGACAGACATTTTACCTCCTCAGAGCAGGTACCAAGAGCCCCTGCGATCTCACCCTTTACAATGCTAAACAAAACTCTGGGTGGTCAGCTCGAGGCATCAGGTGAGGATTTCACTATTACTGATGTTCAGCTGCAAAGCACCACTCACACAGCTACTCCAGGTGTTGGAAAAATATCGCTGCATCCTGCTACATTTGAACAGGACTGTGTACTGTGCTCCATTCAAGAGGTGTGAGAAGAATCTAATGCCCGTAAATGCACATCTCTTCACACACTTACACTATAGTGTGATAATTAGGAAATTAATGAAATGAATACAAAAAGACATTTTAAAGAGAAGGTCTAATGCCCATGCCAACACTCACTACAATCTTTTCCTTTAAGGGCTATGAGTAAACACTTATGTGGCGACCAGAAAAACACCCATTACACCACACCCTGGCTATTGGGAATCAACAAACACTCTTTCATCTGCAGGCGCTCACACTTACAATATATGAGGAACATTGATCCTAATCTGATTTTTGGATTGTGGTTGAGGGAAGTGAAGGCAAAGAAACAGCCAACTTTAAGCACCTTTGTCTTTAGCAATTATATTTTACAGAATGGAAAACAACCAGCGGTAAAAGGATGCATTGAAAGCCTTTTTCCACCAATAAGACTTTGATAAATTGCATACTGAAGTTTTTCATCGTTAAATTCTGTGCGGGGTTTTCTAAGGGAACTCATCTATCACTTTTTAGGTATTGGAGTATTCAGATTAAAAAGAAATACAACAACATATACATGTGAGGTGCAGTTGTTATTTTTGGGATCGCCATCCATATTGTACTGTAGTATCTGTGACTTTTGAGTGTGTATGGCTGTAAAAGTCAGGCCCTGGCCTGGTGAGGGATGCAGCGAATGCAAGTCTAGATTTGGATGGCTATTAATTGGCTAACCTGTTAGCCAGTCTACATGCCGAGTTACTCCACATGAGTTGTGGTCATCCGCAGCTCATGTATGAATCCGCTTATTACGCGTTAGTTTTCCAAATGTTTGTTCAATAAAGCGATTGAAAGTGCACCGGGAGCTGTGTCTATTTTTGACCTCTTACATTCTAACCATCGATGGTAGGCTATATATTAAATTAACTAACATCGGTACGTTATCTTCTGTGTTGGTGATTGTAGACATGCCGTTGTGGTACACTTTGCACTTTATCTACTTTTATTAAGTGTGAAATGATCCCAAACTTCGTCGTCTTTTATGGACTCTCCTCCTGTCTTGCCACCATCACACCAAATTATTTCTACACGGAGTGGTGCATGCGAAAATGAATCCTGCAAAGCGTCGAGGAGATTTTGCTCCAACCGTTTGTTGTTATCAAATTATTTGTAGACTTTACACCGATTTTATCGGCTTTATCGGTATCGGCCGATAATTAGCATTTTATGCTGATCGGCTTTAATGTCATAATTCGCCGATCCGATCGATGACGTCATTGATAGGCTCCGCGAAAGACATTTACTCCGCGTCGCCATCGTGCACAGTATATTTGAATCCAACAGCTAGTTTATTTTTAGCCTTGTCACGTGTCTTTTGGCGTAGTCCTGTAAATATCCATCCATCCATTTTCAACACCGCTTATCCTGGTGAGGGTCGCGGGGCGCTGGAGCCTATCCCAGCTGACTTCGGGCGAAAGGCGGACTACACACTGAACTGGTCAGTCGCAGGGCACATATGGACACGGACAACCATTCGCACTCACATTCACACAGTCACTGAGTAGGAACTGAACCCACGCTGCCTGCACCAAAGTCAGGCGAGTGTACCACTACACCATCAGTGACCCCTGTAAATAGCTGACGGCCACTAAAGTTATTTATAAAATACAATTTTTTTTTAAAAAACAGCAGCCGTGTGGAACAGACAACACGTCTGAGACAGACAACACGTAATGCCCGGATGAGACTACAAGAGAAATTTGCTCTTTCAAGACCGCACTATGTCAGACTACTGCAATAAAATCTTGTATTCCGATACCACTGCATCCTGTTTTTTACGATCAATGGGCTTTATCTTGTCAACTCAAATGCGACCGGATACACTCGTTACCGTGGCGACGACAACAAGAGTGGATCGCGCCGACTTTGTATTATAAGGACAAAATGGGGAAAAACGTGTGTTGGTGGTCACCGGTCCTCAAGACAGGAGAGGACGCTCGTTTAAGGGTTGATTGAGGTATGTTCCCGTACGTTGAACACGATACGGCTCGCAAGCAGACAACAAAAACGTTACGTAGCCCAGCAAGCGAGTGGTAGCACGAACGGCTGGATGTAAACATGCCGCCGTTCTGTCAAATCATGCTCTAAAGTTTCAGTGTGGGTGAGTCATGGGTCATTTAATTAAAAATAAAGTAATTTAATTACAGTAAGTTAGCACCCATTATTTCTGTCATGTTGTAATGTTGGTTTGACCTGACTAATTAGAATACATGACCTGACTAGAGCCAAGGAACATATTTTACAATTGAAAAATCCCACAGCACACCAACAAACAAAAATGTCACAAAAAGTGGATACATTAATTACTGCATTTACTTCCTGCCATCTAATAGAAGACCATTCATTTCTGTTCTGTCTGTCATTATGCCTTACTGGCATAAATAGATGAACAAAGATACATTATTTATTGTAAATATAATTTTTTGAGCAATTAAGTACAGAAGTATATACAGTAAATGAACAGGTAATTTAAATAAGCACATTCCTCCATCTTGTGATCGTATCGGTGATCGGTTATCATTTTTTTTTTGTTTTAAACTCGCTGATCGGTCCCAAAAATCTTGATCGTGCAAATCCTAATTATTTGAGTTATTCAAATAATCGTTGCAGCCTTAAAATGTTTATGAGGGATGATGAACTTTTACCAGCAGATGTTCGCAATGTCAGTTCTAAAGGAAAAGTAAGGCCAGGTCCTATTAAAAGGGTCACGCAAACAAAGTTTTGGCTTCTCAGGAATTCAGAGTCTTTAGCCTCTGACCCACATTCACACTTATTACCACAGGCATTGTGACGCTCCTAAATGCCGCTGAGGTCAATTATGCAAGTTCGGTAATTATAACGCCACCTTGGATGGGAATCTTGAATTAATACTTCCAATTAGGACACAAACATGACACAAAAGGCCTCAAAGCAGTCTTAACAATTAGGTCCAATGCAAACCAGAGGTGTACCTCATCAATCAGAATTTTCATGAACAAACACAGAGGGAGACCTCCTCAAAGGTTCTATATGTAATGTGATCCACTGGAGCAGGACAGCCACAAATTGTGTCTTTACAACGAGACTTTACAAAGATAATTAAGTTTAGTTTTGTTTGATGCAGTTATTCACACTTTACAGTAATGTCAGTTCATGTTTTAGCCAGCCCATTTACTTACAGCAGAGGGAAGAATAGTAGAAACACTGTAAAACTAAACTGGCTTTGATACATCGGGGGAAGTGCTGTATATTACCACTGAAGTTGTCTGTCAGCAAACGATGGAGTCTATACCAGCTGACTTTGGCTGAAAGGCGGACTACACCCTGGACATGTCGCTGGTCAATCACAAGATGATCGTGAGGAGCACAATTAGGAGGAACCGATCAAACGTCAGCAGCACAAAGGAATATGAACCAATATAGTGTATACTGCCTAATGCTCCTTCCATTGAAGTTGATTTTTGGGACATTCGGTGGAGAGTTATTATACAATTAATGTATAATATTTTTGTCCAGACGTTTAGCTGAGGTATTTGGGAGGGGAATGAATGAGAATTAGCTGCAACCATTTTGTTTAGTCCTACCAAAAAGATGCAGGGAAAAGTACCGTAATTTCTCGTGTTTAATCCACATTTGTTTTCCCCAAAAAATTATCAAAAGTCAATAGTGCGCATTATACATAGATATAGGGGCAAACGGAAACAAATTTTCACATTTTATAAATCTATGCCGCCATCTAGTGGTTATGAAAAAGCTGTACAATTTCATTCCAAAATGCCACCGCCACCTAGTGGTTATAAAAAATTGGAGCCTACACTTTCATTCCAATATGACAGGGATACGTACGTACGTATGACTGCATATATGTAAAGTTGTGCCAATAAGTTTACATATCCTGGCAGAATTTGTGAAATATTTTTTGTTAAATATGACTGATAACTGAACAACAACCATTAATTTCTTTATGGTTATATTTTGTTTAATGATAATGCTTTTCTGAAATGCCTGACCATTTAATTTTAATCCCATTCAAATAAAATTAAATGTTTCGCCTGGTCCATGTTTTCTTTAAAGAATTGTACCAGTCCTACAAATTCTGCCTGGGTAATCAAAATATGAGCACAACTGTGTTTTCTAATTTGCTAAATAAAAGTAGGGCTGTGAATTTCAAAATAAAAATTCAAAAAACGATTACATGTTCAAATAAAGTGCTTAACTTCAGAATAACTATTTGGGAAAAAAACTAACAAAATGCAGATAATACTACATGTTTTGATCATATGGGTAGAAGCAAAATTGTAAAAATGCATTATACATAGGTAGAAGGGTTTTACAGAATTTTTAGGTCAACTTTGGGGGTGCGTATTATACATGGGTGCGCATTATACATGAGAAATTACGGTAATATAAATATTATAAAAATGCATTTTTTTTGTTCTTTCAGCAAAGATAGCCTTGTTATGAATTAACAGATACACACTGGACGTGTTGCAGAGGTCTATAGTTGAGTTTGGCATAGTCAAAAAGACTTTGCAAATCCGTAGCTACATTCTTCCTATCCACAACTGACATTTAATTCTGAGTAGTCAGATTCATATTGTGGATATCTCAAACTGGAGTTACAGATATCTACAATTCCGTTGCAGATATCCGTATTCACTCGCGGATATTGGCAGCTAGATCGTAGATATATATGATAAACTGCATACAAATGAACGGTAAAAGTAACATAATTTGTCCTAGACGAAATGACATTGTGGATATCTGTAATTCAGTTTTGACTAAACTGAATTATAGATCTGTCATTTTGACTAGTCACAATTTTGTTACAGATATCTTGAATGAAAATTCCATCCATCCATTATCTGTACCGCTTATCCTCACAAGGGTCATGGGCGTGCTGCATGTCATCTTCAGGCGAGAGGTGGGGTACACCCTGAAATGGTCGCCAACCAATCGCAGGGCACATATAAAGCAACAACCATTCGCACATACCTACTATATTGAAAATCTAATAAGGATAAGGCAGAAAGACATTGTTGATATCTACAATGTTAATTCCAGGTAGTCAAATTTAGCTTTTAAATGTCGAATCCGCTTGCCATTGAGCAGTGTGCACGATTTTAAGAATTGTCAGTGTACTGTATGTGATGGAGGAATTATGAGGCTTTCTACAATGAAAACACCATTTTTAATTTTCCACTTTATTAACGTCAATTCCACTTAAATTCCAATGGAAAGTTCCCAATTTTGAAACTTCCCAGATTCTTGCAATCTTCCATCCCTTCATTCATTTTCTATACCACATGTCATCATAATCCAGATTAAACCAAATATGGTGAAATGAGGTGACCATTTTAATGTTAATGATTTAAATGTTGAAGTCTAAAGACTACAGTATCTGCTTTAAAAAAAAAAAAAAAAAAAAAAAATTATCTCATAGTTTGAGGCATTTCATTCAGAAAACCACACACAAGACTGTCAGTCCTGTGCTAGACTTTACGCAGCACATTTTCTGGCCAGAGTGTGCATAGAGACCACACTTTTTACAACCGTGATAACCCCACAAGGAAAAGCCGTCTGTTCGGAATTGAACCGTTTTGACTTTTTGACCTTCCTCTTGCTAATCCCCTCTCATTCATAAAATACATCTGTGGCCCATGTGCTTTATCATTCAGAATTTGGACCAGTTCACGTTGGTCTTTGGATTTCATATTCAAATTTGAATCAAACACCCACCGGGCGAAGTTGGCCAAGTGCACAAACAACAGCCATAACATTTCTAGCCGCCGACTCCTTGTGTGATGTAACCATTGTGTACATTTCTACAAATTCTAAAATCTAACTGAGGTTTATGTTGCTTTTCAGCAGGTCCCTCGCCCTCAAATCCAAATTGGATTAATGGTCTCCCTGTGTCCAGATGTTACATACTGATGGAGGAGATGGGAGGGGCTTTGTGACTTTTGTAACCTCAGCTATGGCTTTCATTGGGAAAAACCTTCCCTTGATACAGCATGTAGCTTATATAATATCGAACGACGCGGAAATCTGTCTTTAGAGGACATATGGAAGCAATGCAATGTCACATTACAAATATGCAACACCCTGTGAATGCATAGACCCACACTGACTTCTCTACACAGTAGTTGAAGCACAGCCTTCCCTTGCAATCCAAACTATCCTGCATCCAGGTTAGCACGCTGTGGAGGACTGCTCATAAGCACATTACATTGTCATCCAATGCTCACCTACAAGCTGAGCAGCTCAACAGGTCGATGAGGTTCAAATCTCGTTAGTCGAATCAAGGATGATGCAGGCTCAGTCTTTTATGGCACACAGTGCTGTCATTGACACCTCAGGTAACGATAACCATCATTCATAAGGAACACACATGTTAGCTACTTTAAGGGGGGGGGGGCAAAAACATACACAAGGAGGATACAGTATGTCGGTTGCCTTGTTCTAGCCGCTCATTTGATCAATTCAATCATGGTCTGCTGTTCTTTACAACGTAGGCCCTTAAATCAAATCAGATCAGTTCGAGGCCGAATGCTTCCTACTGTGCACCACTTTCAATGATGAATGAATCGATCGTAACAATTGGAAGGAGGCTGCATGCGTGCGTGCGTGCGTGCGTGCTGCACAGGCCTGCGTTTAGATAGGTGCTATGTGCACAAAGTAAAGTGCTCACGCTTTGGTCGGAGCATGACAACGCCGGAGGAGCCAACAGGCTTCTTACCTTCAGCTGCACCGTTCGGAGCGATGACCCCCAGGCTGAGTAGAAATCCCAAATAGAGCCAGCTCATCGCCATCTCCTGAGCAATTGGGAAATGAGCGGTGTGTTGTGGACGACTTGGCTGGATCTCTGAGCCCAAAGTAGTCCGACCTAGCACCTCATCAGAGCCGATGATCCGGGTGGGTTCCTTCGGCTGCACCCTCAGCCCAGCACGCCTCTTCTTCTTTTTGTTTTTTTCCTTCTTCGAGGCGGGGGGAATCAATGGAGTACCAGCTGACGCTAGACGAGGCGTTACAGCTGTACTCTCATGTACAAAAAAAAAATATATATATATATATTGGAAAGGACGCTCAGCATTCAAACATGATGCACAGCGTGGCTCCTCTCAGCACACACCACCACAAGCTCGCTCGCTCGCTCTCACACGCATACACGCGAGCACACCGGCTTCCCTCACTGGATTCTGCAAATAAAATCAGGGGCAAACGCAAATTCACCCGAAAGAAATGGCGCTTTGGTCCCCGGAGCGCCAAACTGTCTCCTCAAACGTGCAACCGCATGAGTGGATGCTAAGTGTCCAGCTCCGAGCACCGTGGACGAGTGCGTGACGTAACCAGCTTGATTCCACACAAAAACGGGAGAAGTGAGCGGCGGAGGGCGTCTGCGCATGCGTCAGCACACCTCCTTTTTCTCCTATTTCGTGCGCTTTTTTAGCCCACCGTCGCGGGAGGACCGCGGGAGTGGGCTGGGGTCTCACTTCGGGATGAGTCTCATCCCTGCACCCATGTGGATCGTATTCATTCATTGTATTGTTTTCCTTTGAAACTTTAACAAAATGAGAAATCCTAATCCTTATTTTTAAGAAGGCTACAAATTCAACGTATTTCTATTCGTGTCCTGTGACATTTACTTTTACCAACACATTGCCAAACTACAGTCATTCAAAAGTAAAAAAAAAAAAAAAAAAAGAAAAGAAAAAGAAAAAGTCTGATAAACGGAAGCGCTGCTTTTCATGACAAATGGCTCTCCCTGGTGGTCATAAAAGGTAGTTGGAGTAATATACCTGCCACTTTGGGGTTTGATTGCCTTTTTGCCAAATAAATTACTATTAACATAATATTCAAACAAGCAATCTGGGTTTTGTGGCTTTTTCATGAACAATTTAATCCTCGCTAAGCATTTCTCGCACGAAGCAATAACGGATCTGTATTTCTAATTCGATGTGCCGAATAAACTGGAATAAACAGAGTCGTAACATTACTTGAGGACAGCAGCGCTTAACGGGAATGCAAGGACATGACACGTAAAGTTTCTTATTTGTTAAAAGAAAATATATGTATGACAATGTTTTTCATGTTGCATTATTGTATAAGTCAGAGACACTAAAGAGAGGGTAATTAAATGTATATCTCATTTTAAATCATTAATCAAGATGGGCATTTAATCAATCTGCAACAAAACATTTATACTAATTTAATTTTAGAGTTGTTATGCGATTGGCCCCATTCAATCTACGTTTTTTTTATACCTCAAATGAAGTATAAATATAGTCACAAAATTGAGAGATGGCAAAATTTGCACATTTTATGTATTCGGTGCATGAAATATATTTAAATATTCAACTGCAGCTCAATGTAATCTCACTGCACCATCGTACAGTAATCTTATTAGTGAATACACTCTCTGTAGAGCAGTTTTCAGTAATGTGAACCTGCAGGGGGCACTGAATACTTACATAAATGAGAGGTTAGGTTGTGTGTGCTCACTTAAAATACAAAATACAATCTTTTTGGGTTGTTTGTATGTTGCATGTCATTTGAGAGAGATGTGATGATTTATGGCATTAATTTCAAGGAGAGCATGAAAGAATCTTTATTGATAATGATCACAAATACATTTTCGTGCAGATTGCGCCCCCCGCTTTTCACTGGTATTTAATGGCGGCGGGCAAAACCACAGGTGAGTGTTTGAGACAGTGATAGGAGGCTCAGTGCCATTGGTGTGGGGAGCGAACAATGCTTTTTGGCTCTTTTCTGTTCACTGCTGTTTATTCTGGGCCTAAATCACAAAGGAGAATCTGAAGTATGTGGGGAATCTGTGGGGGAGGGGGGGTGGGGGGTGGGGGGGGGGGGGGGGGGGTTAACAAGTCAGTGATATTTCTAGAATCCCAGAATATTTTGTCCACACAACACACGGATAGTTGTGGTCATATGTTATTTTAAGGAACCGGTGCCTGATATTTATGCGACTTTTAGGGGGTCACTGCAGGTCACATTTTTTTGTTTGACGTTGTTGTCGCTCCTCTGCGTCAACACAGTGAATCAACAGTTGCTGGTGTCGCTGCAACCTGAGAGCGCCCTCTTTGTCATGAGGAGGCCGACGCCAGCATGTTGTGTGGGAGACGGCTTGAAAGAGCGCCAGCGTAAACACTCCCAGACCACATGTTCTCCCAGGGCAGAGGGGCTGGCCTCTCTCCAGCCACATCTGCACACAATCCCCCATCTTTTAGCCAGTCAGCCAGCCAAGGAGGGGGGGCAGGGGTGGAAATGGAAGAGAAGCGTTCCCATTCCCAGACAGGAAGAACCTGCTTCTTCTTCTCCGATTGTGGTGTCAAGGATGAAAGTGATGACATCTGGCATAGTCTATGGAATAGGAGGCAAATCAACAGAGATCCGCGACTGACCACCACACCTGACCACCCAATCTTTGTAGATTGCAGCAAAAATCAAGCTCCTGATTTTCAGCCACAAACTGCAGCTCGAGCTGCACTGCATGCAGTTATTTGTGTCATTACTCATCAGAAACCACTCTGGCATGCTCGTTCTTTCAAAAAAATACAAATAAAAAAGAATCAATCTGCTTCACATTATGCCTAAATCTAATTACATATTGACTGCCCACCCGCCTTGCCTTCCCTCCCACTGTTCAGTTTGCTCGTGAAGTGTGGTGTGGGGCGTGTTTTCAGAGCAAGGCAATTACTGAGCAAGCTATGCTGACAACACCTGAGGAATGTCGAGCATGTACGAGCAGCCTGTGTTCTCCCAACCGCCACCCCCCACCATCACCCTCCCAGCCCACCTAAGTAAACCCTCCCCCATACACAAGTCCCTGGCAAGCGTTCCTCATCCACCAGCAAAGATCCACTTGACATTTTCATAGCAGTCTGGATTGGTAGATACCAGCAAGTGTTGCGTGGTGTTGACACTGTTTGACCAGTAGAGACATACAGTGGATTTTTCTCCTTTGAACATCTTGATCAACTTGAGTTTTGCTTGGGTTATTAAACTCCATATAAAGTGAAAATAAATGTCTTCTAAATTTGACACATTACATTGAAGGGTGTTGTTGAGAATTTCATTTTACAAAATTGCCAAGTATATAAACGGAGTCTTCAAAATTGTGGGGAAAAAAAGTCTCTCAAATGCACTTATGCCTACACATAACTAAATATTTGAGAAAATATATTGTCTTTAAGCTTCGGGTGGCTTTTCAACGTGCTCTAAAGCGGCCGTGCCAGCGCAAAGCCCCTGTCCACGTTGGCTATCTTGTAATTATTATTATTTTTGTTTTCATTACTTCGCTCTCCTGCCTTCTCTCCATGATGTGCGTGCACTCACAGCCAACAATGAGGCACTGTAAAGCGGCCACACCAACCCAAAGCACCGGTCCACACGCTTGCTGTTGAGTTTGATTTAAAAATAAAAAATAAAAAAAACCCACACACACAAATTTCATCCCTCCTACGTTTTCCACCTTTCTTTGTGTGATGTGCGCACACTCACAGCCAACAACTAGGCATTCTAAAGCAACCATGGCAGCGGACGATCCGAAGGGAAGATGCACTTTCGGGATGAAGGCATAGCTAGCTAGCTCACTGCACATCGCAATTCCGCCGGATAAGCGCTGATGGGAATGAAAGTACAGTACAAGCGCTGATCCCAGTACCACCTGGAAGGCCCTACTATTCCGTGTGTGTGTGTGTGTGTGTGTTTGGGTGTTGGCTGGCTCAGGGATTCTGCAGACTGTGAATCCCTCCCCAAACTGTCCTTGAGCTGTTGCGGAGCTCATAGCCCATCTGGCTGAATGCTCATATCAAAAGATAGCATAGATTGAAATCAGGGGGAGTGAAGTCTGAATGACCTCATTGCGATGTGTAAACACTCCTGTCGAAAAAGTGTCAATACTCGTCAGTGTGATATTATTCTTCCCACACTCACAAAGGTCTTTTTTTTTTTTTTTTTTTTTTTTTTTTATATTGCTTCACTTGGCTTAGTGTAAAGAATAATGACTGGATGGACATAAAATGTTTACCTTGAATGACCTTCAAGCTGGATGTTTGAGAATGGCTTCCAACAAACAGTACATTGTGGCCAGATGTGATATGATTTTTTTTAGCAGGCAACCTTTCTCGTCACATATTCATAGATGACATATTGTTGTGCATGTGTCTGCATGCGGGGGCATTTTCCGTGCAGGGGTCATTTGGATCACCCCACAGTTTTTACAGTCTGTCCCCCATATATATATAAATGTTTGAAAATCGAGAGGTTAGTATATCCGCTTCACAGTTCTGAGATTAGGGGTTCCAATCCGGTTTCCAGCCTTCCTGTGTGGGGTTTGTTTGTTTTCTTGTGTGAGTTCTTGGCAGCACTTCTTTGGCAGCTTGGTTGTCTGTGTGTCTACAATTGGCTGGCAAAACACCACTGGCTAACGGATAGCAAAGATGTTACAGTAATTATAAATCTTCAGACAACTGCTACTTTAACACACTCGGAGGGCCCACGCATATAAACAGAGCATACAACCATGCTCACAGCAATATATTCTCTCTGTTCTGTTGGAGCAACCAATATTACTGACCTAAAACAAAAAAAATAGGTTGTGTTCTGAGTTGGTTTCAGTGACCCACTCCATTATGTAAATATGAAAACGAGAAGAGAGGACTTACCTTAGGTCTACCCATGTTCAGAGTAATTAGTTTGATGATGTCATTTCTGCTGAGCGATAAAGCTCACATTTTTGCATCAATGGTTCTTAACATTGTTGATGGTACTGAACCCCACAGTTTAATACATGATTTTTGTTCATGCTTTGTAATTGGAAAAATAAAATACATCTACATATAATTGTTTTATTATTATTCAAAACGTGGGTATATATATTTTATTACTGCACAAAATGAGCCACACCTCATTTGCACACCAAATCAGTGTTCAAAGAATTCAAAAAAAACATGAATTTCACCCCAAAAAATAAAAAATAACTTTTGCTGTTGCCTTAAAAAGACAAGTTTAGAAATCTGTAGCCTCAACTTGGCAAGTGCCTCGCTCATATAATTTTTGCAACAACAACAACAACATTCCTTTATTTATTTTTTTATGTCTACCATTCGCAAATAGTTTTGAATGCAGAATGTAGCCAATGATGGTCAAGTGGAGCGTGAGCTCACAAATCATACGAATGAGGTGAACGGAACAGACACGCACCCGGTGCCTGTGTGTGTCTTGATGTCCACTGAATCCCTGTGACTGAGTCACCGTATTCTCAATACGTAACACAGTATGCCTTGCGATACGAGTGACTCGACTTACGAGTTATGTGAGAAACAATGGCACACTGTCTACAGTATGCTTATTGCACATTGTTTATTTTCCATCTTCTTCTTAGTCTATTTACCTGTATATTTGAATTTTTGTTTTTACCATCTATGTTTCATGTTGTACCACTGGACCGAGAAAACGTCCTAGTTGGGAGTGTACCTTCCACTGACAACAGCAATAAAAACGATTCTGATTCGTCCTGAGAGTTTTTTCGAGAAATCGAAATGAGCGCTCAACTTTACAAGAAGCAGCAGATAGAATTAGTGATCAACGAAAAATTGTGTACGGACGTCACGGTGCTCAGCACACACTGCAGCCCGCATTTGGAGTAGCTATTTTTAAACTGTAAACCATTCTACTCGCCACGTGAGTTCGCATCATTCATACTGGCTGGAGTCTACATACCACCTCAAGCTAACACGAACGCCGCACTGCTAACGCTCGCCAAGCTAAGGAGGACGCATATCAGAGCGGGGACAGGGCCCTGTATAATCGAGCTAGAAACCAGCTGACTAAAGAAATTAACATTGCAAAGAGGAACTATGCAGCAAAGTTGGAAAAACAGTTTAGCGCAAACGACTCTAAATCAGTCTGGCATGCATTCCAATCGCTGACTAATTACAAGCGACGATCCCCCCAAGCTGAGAACAATAGCACACTAGCCAACGACTTGAATACCTTCTACTGCAGATTTGAAAAGCACAGTTTCACACCACACACCAACCCGGCCGCACCCGCGACCACAATCACACCTCTGACTTCTGCGTTAACCATCCATGAACAGCATGTGAGACGCATCTTCAAACAACAAAAGATTAACAAAGCGGCAGGCCCGGACCATGTGTCCCCATCCTGCCTCAAAGTCTGCGCGGACCAGCTCGCTCCAGTCTTCACTCAGATCTTCAATAGATCTCTGGAAATGTGCGAAGTTCCATCCTGTTTCAAACGCTCCACCATCATTCCAGTCCCCAAGGAACCTGCAATCTCGGGTCTGAATGACTACAGGCCTGTCGCTTTGACATCTGTGGTCATGAAGTCCTTTGAACGTCTCGTGCTGGACCACCTCAAGAGTGTCACAGGTCCCCTGCTGGACCCCCTGCAGTTTGCCTACCAAGCGAACAGGTCTGCGGATGATGCAGTCAAGATGGGACTGCACTTCATCCTAGAACACCTCGACAGTGCAGGGACCTACGCGAGGATCCTGTTCGTGGACTTCAGCTCAGCGTTCAACACCATCATCCCTGAACTCCTTTCATCCAAGCTTCTCCAGCTCAGCGTCTCACCTGCCATCTGCCAGTGGATTTACAGCTTTCTGACGGGCAGGACACAGCAGGTCAGGCCGGGGGAGGCCACCTCATCCACACGCAGCATCAGCACTGGGGCGCCCCAAGGTTGTGTCCTCTCTCCGCTGCTCTTCACTCTCCACACGAACGACTGCACCTCAGCGAACCCGACTGTCAAACTCCTGAAGTTTGCAGATGACACCACTGTCATCGGCCTCATCAAGGACGGTGACGAGTCTGCATATCGACAGGAAGCGGAGCGGCTGGAGCTGCGGTGCGGCCGACACAACCTGGAGCTGAACACGCTCACGACTGTAGAGATGATCGTGGACTTCAGGAGGCATCCTTCGCCACAGCTGCCCCTCACGTTGTCCAGCTGCCTTGTGTCAACCGTCGAGACCTTCAAGTTCCTGGGAATTACAATCTCTCAGGACCTGAAGTGGGAGACCAACATCAACTCCGTCCTCAAAAAGGCCCAGCAGAGGATGTACTTCCTGCGGCTTCTGAGAAACCACGGCCTGCCACCGGAGCTGCTGAGACAGTTCTACACAGCGGTCATCGAATCAGTCCTGTGTTCTTCCATCACAGTCTGGTTTGGTGCTGCTACAAAAAAGGACAAACTCCGACAGCAACGGACAATCAAAACTGCTGAAAGGATTGTCGGTACCCCCCTACCCACTCTTGAGGACTTGCACTACTGCCAGAACTAAGACAAGGCCGTGCAAAATCCTCTCGGACCCTCCGCACCCCGGTCACCAGCTCTTCCAGCTCCTTCCCTCAGGTAGGCGCTACCGATCAAAGCAAACTAGAACTAGTAGACATTCCAACAGCTTCTTCCCTCTTGCGATCAACTTCTTAAACACCTAACCTATAATTCCATTACAACAAGCTGGCAATTTTTTTTTGACTTGAGTTCGTTGTCACATTTCTGTGGGGCCAATTATGTAATACTCGTGCACTCACTGTAGTTGTCTCGCCATGCTGCACTATTTGCATATACTGGCCACTCATGCCAGAGTAGCATCTGCTCCATTTGCACACTGATTGAGGAGTATCTGTAACATTTGCACAACCAACATTGTCCCAGATGATCGCACTACTCGTCACTTTAAACCGCATACACTCTTTGAAGTCTCAGCCCCCTTTGCACTATGGTCATTGCACCGGACTATTGCAATATTAGTCATTCCAACTGCTCCAAGTGCTCGAGGACTCTGCATCTTTTTGCACAATTGTTTTTTGTCAATGTCTTGATGTCTCCAAAGTGCTCTGTAAATTGACTGTCTGTTGTACTAGAGCGGCTCCAACGACCGGAGACAAATTCCTTGTGTGTTTTGGACATACTTGGCAAATAAAGATGATTCTGATTCTGATTCTGATTCTTCCAAAAAGTCTTTAAGCTGTTTATTGCCACTCCCAGTTGAAGTTTACTGTCAAACTAAACATCAAACAAAGACAATTACACGTTGTGTATTTGTAACGACCACCTAGCTTAGAATTTGAGTCTGCTAGCTTAATGCTAATGGGAAACGCCATAGTCCTGCTAACAAATAGCATCTATATTGCAGTGCTATCATCCGTTAAAGGTCAGAGGACAAAGATTTAAACATTTTTCTTGATAACTCTAGAACCCCTTTACACACCACCACTGCCATTTCGAAGTGATTATATGGCAGACATACAGAAGTTAAATCGATATGATGCAGAATGCGCCTTGTGCTTTTTGCATCCCGCGCCTTCCGGTCTTCGTCTCTTTCCGGCGCTGTGACGTCACACAAGCCAAACATCCTGTTCATTTGGTGCTGTGTGCTATTGTTGCATGCTGTTGTTCCCATCCTAGTATATTAGTTGTCGTATGATTTAACGATGTCACGATGGCTTATTGTGTGGCATTTGGTTGTACAAATGGTTCAAGCAGCGGCAAGAGGTTTTTTTTTTTTTTTGGCTTTCCAAGTGAAGAAGGAATACGTGACCAGTGGATAGTGAAAGTCACTCGACAGGGGAAGAAACGTGGTCAGCTATGGGTGCCTGGCAAACATTCCAAACTGTGCTGATCACTTCGAACCGGCGTGTTTTGAGAAAGGCTGAGCAGAAAGCATTGGATACAGAGGCAGAAGCTGAAACCAGCTGCGGTGCCAACTATTTTTCCTACGGCCATCGGGACCTCAACCGGCAGCAACAGAACTAAATCTCGCAGTGAAGCGGCGCAGACAAGAGGGGAGGATTTCCTTGTATATACCTACGACTCTATTATGGTTACTTTGCACTGGGGAGTAGGAAAAAAAAGACTTAAGCAGTACTTTTCAGTACTGTCGTCTGTACTTTTGCATATATGACAAGCCAGCAGACACACGGCAAAGACTTTGTGTGCGACGTGTTATAACGCAACTCGAGCGAGGGGCACACAATACATCGGAATACTGCATACGATGTACAAGCTTGTGCCATGTCACTGCAACATATATGAATATATAATACGTATAGCCGTGCTAAAAAATATTGGCACCCCTGGGGTGGCATTATTTCAAGCAATGAGTGTATAAAAAGACATGCTTTTGACACGCCGTCACATCGAGTCAGTGGCCACTCTCTTTTTCTGTTGTACAGCTGCTACTTGGCTGCTCGTCGTCGTCACTGTCTGATCGGCTCAAACATGTACGCTTTGACGAAGCCAAGTTCAGTTGGGTGCTCCTGTACGTCGAAATCCCCTTCCTCCACATATTCCAACACGTTTCTCGCGATTGCGCATAGTGTGTAGCGCGCTGTGTTTGGCGATTGCAACGTCACTTCTGGTAGCCCTTGCGGTGGATAGAGTAACCACACCCCGGTGTCTTGAGCTTCGGGTATGTTCGGGGAGGACTCAATATGCGTCATAAAAACCTCATTTTTGTTAGCTAAACTATGGTTGAAAACTTGCTGGAAGTGACGTGCATGTATTACATAACATATAAACAATGCAAATATGAATTTGAACGGACCCCATAACATCTTTGTCATCTGACCTTTAAGCAATGGGTATTTGAACACAAATGGTGGAGCAACACATGTAGACAAATGACAGACATGATATAACAATGCTCACAGGCAGATTATTTATCATCTGAGAAGAAATATAAATAATACATATAAATACATAAATAAATAATAATTTAAATGCTGGGGAGCTGACGTATCTTCCGTCTCCATGTACCATATATTCCAATGTCAGTATTAGGTTGGTAGTTATCTGGTAATGGCGGTACATTTATTTATTTAATTTTTTTTGACAATTGTGCAAAAAGATCCAGAGTCCTCTAGCTCTTAGAGCAGTTGGAATGACTAATATTGCAATAGTCCGGTGCAATGACCATTGTGCAAAGGGCGCCGAGACTTCAAGGAGTGTATGCGGTTTAAAGTGACGAGTAGTGCGATAATCTGGGGCAAATTATGTAAATATTGTATGTTTTTATGAAGTACAATATTATAGGGTGCTATTTTTCCTCATTAAAGTACACAATTTTTTTTTGCAGAGGGGGGGCTGGAACAGATTCAAGGCATTTCCATTCATTTCAATGGCGAAAAGCAACTTGAGATACATGCGTTTTCAGTTGTGAGCATGGATGCTGAAAGAATTGACCTCGTATCTCAAGGCACCACTGTATTTAGGAATCACTTACAGCTGCAATTAGTTACATTTTGTCTCTGGACGACTAATTTACACAAGTGCATGTTTCTGTACTTTGCACACGGCTTATTTAAAGTTACAGTACTCCATACTGTACGTATATGGGTCCATAAACATCCAACTGGTTGTTTTTGGGGGGCGATTGGGAGGGGGGGTGGTTGTCCTGCGCACGCACCACGGTGAGCGCCATCCCAACCGCGCACGGAGGGTGCGTAGAGCGCCCGAGTGCCAGGAAAAGCGGCGACTCCAATCAGCAGCGTCGCTCCTGGCTCACTTTCCCCGGCTGACGTCAGCTGCCTGCCTGGCTCCTCTGAGCTCTCGGCTCTCCCCTCCACCACCGCACACGGCGCCGCGTCAAAATGCTGCTCTCTGTGCCGCCCAGGACCGGAGGAGTGAACGCGTACAACGGCTACCCGGGCAAAAGCGTCAAGAAGGTAAACCTTGCTTTTTTTTTTTTTTTTTTTTTTGCTGTAGTAATGTCAGTCATGTTGCTCGGTGCTCGGCGCCAGTTCGGGGCCGAGTGAAGCTGCAGTGTCCTTGAGAGAAGTGAACCACAGGCGATCCCGCTTGAAACCGCACGCCTGGCTTGCTTCGCGTGCGCTTTAGTGTTGAAATGGACACAGTGTGTTCGTAAACTAACATTGGGAATGTTAAGTTGTTGCTTTGGCTCAGTTCGCTTTTTTCTCGCCCTTCTCTTCCTTTACTGCGCACCAGAATAACAACGATCCTCATCCCAACGATATCATTGGGGCCGATTTTCCTAATTTGAAATGTTATTTCTATTCCGTCATATCCACTTGGGTGATGTTTTCATTGAATTCATCCCAAGTTGGCCAATTTTTTTTTTAATTTTTTTTTTGTTGCTTTGCCATTCTACGCCTGGCGACATGCCCCACCCCTTCAATCCCCCTAATCATACCCGAGAGGGGCTTGCACGCAGGCTCTGTGAAAGAAAGAAAAGTTCCAAATATACATCACGTTACATGTGAGCATAAGGGCAAGATCGATGGCAGCGCAACAAATGTAAACTGGATTGTTCAAATGACTAATTCATGAATTGACATTGTAATCTATTTTTAAAGATGTTACATGTACACACTTGTAGGACTAGAACACTTTCAATTGTGGTATTTTTTTAAACTACGGATTGCATGGATTTAAGACCACTTTGTGTTAAGTACTGTCTACCGGTATTTCTATTAATCAATTGTGGTTGCATATGCAATGGAACAAGCTTGTCAAAAATATGAATTAAGATTGAAACCCAAAGCTGTGATTGAATATGTTGAAACGTTCATTTATGGCGTGGACAATGCTGAAATCAAACACCTCTTCACCGTTGTCTGTGTTACTCCCATCGCTGCCTCTCGGCCGGCTGGGATTCAGATTGCACACATTTATCGGCCTGCGTGGAATTCCTGGAATCCCGGATTCAGACAATATGCTTACTTCAAAAGAGGTTTTGCAAACATCTCCCTTGAAAGAAGATATGCCCGACTTTATTTGGACACATTTTATATTGTCAGAGCGCCAAAGTCGCACAGAGGCAGGCCTTGTAAATCCGGCTTCAAGTGCTAACTCCTGGTTTGTGTCTTTGACTCGGAGGAGAGGGCGGAGACGAGAAAAGGATTAGAAAAAATGTCTCCCTCCTTTCCTCTGCTTTCTATTAACTTCCACACATTTTTCTCCCTCGCCGCCCTCCCTCCTTTCCCTTACCTTGATTTCCTCTGTACTTTAGTTCACATTGAAGAGAATTCTACCAATTCTCGGAGATCGTTGTAACTTCTCTTGAGGATGCTGGAACACTGTTTAAGACGGATTTCTTAGAGCATTGTTTTTTTTTTCCAATTGAACTTAGATATGGGACACCAAGGATCCTCATTGTTGCTGTTTTTTTTATTTTGTTATATTTTATTTTGCAAAAGCGGCATATAAAAACATAACTAATATGTGGTAAGATCTTCTCCATTGTGCCTTTTATTGTTTTGGTGCAAAACCGGTAAGATGTTCACGTATTTAATTTCTTTGTCTTGTCTTGAATATTATGGGGGCAGTCAGAAATAGTCGCTGTGAAGTGCTTGAACGTTCTTTAAATTATAATGTAACGCTAGCTACACCTGTACGAGTACAAAGTAGAACCAAAACGTCAAACAATGAAAGTAATGTTGTGTTCTGAGAGTTATTAATTATAATTCAAAATGAGTTTTACTGTGTTTGGTTGAATTGGCTCTATGCATTCAACATTTCCGCGTTTGCCGCAAGGTGTCATCTTAACTTCCGGTCGGCATAGTGACAACACGGGAAACGTGTTAAAAAGCTGACACTGACACTGAGCATAGTGGCACACTGCAGTGTTGGCTGGAGGTGCCATCTCCTCGTCATAGAAAAGTCCCCCCAAAAAATGGTATGCCTTTTTAACCTCGGAATGTACCAGGACTTAACTATTAACTATACCTATTACACAACCCCAGGTTATCAAACATTAACAACAGAGGTTATTTTTCCGTCAGGTGACATCCCAGTCGCTTGTAACATATTGAAAGTGGATACTGTTATGCCGTCTAACTTTTACAGCGGAAATGTGTTTAATGTGTTGTAGTGCATAAGGTCAATTGCGTCTTGAAGCAATTGATTAATGGCGTGCACCACTTGACTGCAACCAACAGAGGCGTTGTTGATTCAGACCCGATGAGTCAGCATCTAAAGAGCGATGACAGTTTTTTTTTCTCCTATTGTTACAAAGAATTGATTGTAAATCGTGCAAAGAAATATTGAAATAAAAATATCAGTCTGAAAAATTCATAGGAAAAACACCAAATGTAATTGCCTTTTGAGTCACTGCATGCACATCATTTCCTTCTGCAAACCATTTAGGAAGTAGGTTATACTGTTTGTGTAAAGGTGCTTTTTTTGGTCCCTCTGCAACTATTACCTGGATAAACCTTTATCGTTGTGGAAATGGCAGGACTGGCCCTTCATCACTTTCGATGGTAGCTGTACGTGAATGTGTGTTGTGTGTGCATAGAGAAGTCTCTTGTATTTGCTGAAAACGCCTGCAGGAATTTACGATTGACAGCCTGAGCCCTAATCTTAAAGCCAACATGCTCACCCCCAGAAGCTCCCCGCAGCAAAGAAAGAGAAACACAAACATTTGTAGATTGCACCGGAATGGAAGGAATGCTTGGAGATGACAATGCGATGCAGGTAAAGAGCAGATTGGGGGGTGCTGTGGAGAGGGTAGCAACTCTGCCAAGGAAGTCTGGTTTTGGACTGAGGCAAAATAAAATCGTACTATGACTCAGCCAACTTGCACTCAGTACAGGCACATTTTTGGCATTCAGCTTTACACGGGTCGGAAACACCTGCAGCTGGGCTCAGGCCCGATCGCTGGGGCAGATGGGTAGTGGGGTTGGATGCGACTCGCTGACATCCTTTTCTCACAAGGAGCCCAACATAGCACTTTTAATGAGACACTACCTTCTGACTGGAAAGCACATGAGAGGGATTAGCACTTTAGCGCCAACAAGTTCCGATCCCTATTAGACAGGCCTCACTTGCCAGGCATCAGATTGCATCTCCTTGGCCCCGCAGGTGCATCCCTCCTGATAGTCGGTGTGAAGGCAAGAGAAAGCACAGGAAGGAGCTGCGATTGTGGTTAAACAAACAGTACGGCATTGGTGCTAAAGAAGCAAGACGGAGATTAGACGGAAGGACGGAGATGAATGGGCTGTGTGATTTTCACAGGCTGCTCAAATAGAAAAAAAGGCCAAATTGTGAAAAGCGTTGAAAAATATAAATCCACGTTGGGAGTGGAGATGCAAAAAGCAGGTGTTGCCTCTCATATCTGAACTGTATAAGGATGTTAGTACAATATTGTAAAACTTTACTTTTTTGTGTGGTTATTGTGTCTTTTGTTTTGGTTGTTTGTTCAGGAGGGTTTCTTGATAAATATTAATATTTTATATTAAAACAGCATTTTGCACAATGAATGTCAGAAGAAAATATGTGTCTACTGAATTTGATTTGTGTTTCGAATATAACCCATCACAACAGAATAGAAATGAACGGTCACTGTTAGAGGAACAAAGAAAATCCGTGGCCTAAATGTATATTACAAATCATAACTACAGGGAAAGCTGGGAGCAACAACAACAACAACAACAACAAAAAAGACCACTACTTGAATGTGAACATCTGTCAAGACCAAATCTGTCAGTTATTTGAAAAATCATGGGGTGTACGAATATAGTCTCTTTCAGTAATATGCTCTACAAAGTGGATGCCACTGTTTCCCACAGACCAAAAGCAACTCCTAAAATGTCTCTCTCCTTCCTACTTAGATTAGATTTTAAAAAAATAATTGGGTTCCCCTCAAATGCTGCTCTTGTATGTGTTTTTTCCCCCTTCTTCTTCTTTTCACTTTGTTGGTTGAGCCTATTCTGTTGTAATTGTGCATATTACTGCTGCGACAATCTAATTTCCCTCACAGAGTGAAAAAAGTGTCTAACTAGCTAGCTAGTTATCTTCATGCCTAATTCAGTAAATGTATAATTTAGTAGTAGTAGTGTTTAGTTTTATAGTTGACAGTCTATCATAGTATAGCCTATAAATATCCTCCACAGTTTGACACCTTGAGGGGTTTCTCTTGCCAATAGCTCATTAGCGCCATCATTTATTTGTAATTGTGTTTTATATTATAAAGTATATATAATAAATGAACAAACTTTATTTTTTATACTCTTGCCTACCATCGGTAGAGGATGATCCCTCTTGTTTTGTAAGTTTGTACTGAGAAACAAAAAAAAAAGACTAATTGATTCAGATGTGCAGCAGTGACAATTAGAGAGTCGCAATTAGCTTGTCTGTCTGTTGACAAGTAGCTCTCTGTTAACAATATGCTGGTCCTTTTGGTGTATAACAAGCCATCCCATTGTTCCCAGGCCAGCCTTGCTGACCCTGACTAATCAAACAGTTCCTCCTCCTCCTCCTCGTCCTCCGGCACTGAGCACTGCAATGGTGTGCAGTTAATTCACAACTGTTTGTCCGAATGAACAGGAACAGGACAGGTATAGGACTCATTGTCTGGGACTTGAGCAGTGGCCTTCAGCAGCCTCGTTATAAATTCTAGTCAGAAGATTTTGAAAAGCATGCTAGATCAGCTCATTACGTACATCTGTTCAATGTAACTGGATCGGAAAGCATCATATTTGTTTGGATTCATTGTTTTTAGCTGTCCTTGTGTATGTTCAAATTTTAGTTACGAAAAGTCACTTCATCAAAAAAGAAAATGTTAACACAGAACCCATGCCACCATCCACTCTTTGCTGTTTAACCCACTCAGTGTTGCAGACAGCTGCCGCCTATCCCAGCTGACTTTGGGCGAAAGGTAGACTACACCCTGGACTGGTCACCAGTCAATCACAGGACACAAAACCCCACATACAAATGTTTGTTTTCAAGAACAATGTCCTGGATGCGTTGTAACAATGCACAGATCTCACTGCACGTAGTATCCATTCCACTGCAACTATTTCAAACAGTTGTTGCAATAAAAACTGCTCCTACCCACAACATAAAAGTGTAAGAGCAGAAAATAACTCCAGACAGTTTGAATTGCATACACTTTTCATTTTTACATTAGAAACAAGTTTGACTCGTTATAAATAAGCATATAAATGCATCTAAAACACTAACTATGTTTTTGTGGTTGTCTTTTTGCCAAAAGCTGATCGTCTTTGATGTTCAATGCTTGAAAAAAAAAAAAGTCATTTTAATTGACATTACTAACAACAATTGCTGAACCAAGAATTGGACAAAATAGACACTTGATTGAAATCTTTAGTCAAGAGTAAGTCCAGGATAACGCTCCTCACACGAGGGATAAGCCTGAGTCAGCCTTGACTTTAAGCTTCAACAAAAAGGGCTGATATATGGCTACTATTAATCATGAAGCAGGTGTCTCTTCCCTACACACAGCCCGGTATGTGACCGCTGTACCACCCATTCTGCTTTTACAGTTTCTGGGAACCACAAGTGAATGTGCATGCATTTTGGGAGTATCGTACTCTAGTGCAGTTATTCTCAGTTGGTGGGTCGGGACCCAAAAGTGGGTCGTGGAGTCATTTTGGGTGGGTCGTGGACAGGTAGTAAAAAAAATTTAAACATCATTCAGATTCTTAAAACTGTGACAGTTGCTTTGGTCTGTAGCCTTCATTTCCTTTAGAAAAAAAAAAAAAAAAGACAAACTATTGATGTTGCACCTTCCTAAAAAGAAGAGACCAGTGCCAAGATAGGAAATTTTAAACGTACAGTTATGTAGATCCTCAGTACCTAAATGGGGTGCTTTGAAAGGTACTTCAAACTTGACTTCAAACATTATTGGTTCATTGATGTTTTCAAAGGCTGTTTTTGAACAATACATGTTCTTTATTGTTCCTAACTTCTGAAATAGTGGGTCGCAACTTAGCAACAATCGAAAAATGCAGGTCTCACAGTGACAACAGTTGAGAAGCAATGCTCTAGTGCAGGGGTGTCAAAGTCATTTTTGTCGCGGGCCACATTGTAGTTACGGTTTTCCTCAAATCTTTAATCACCTCATCATTTTTTTTGTGTGTGTCCTGTTCAGCTGTAACAGCCTAACAGCCGAATCACCTCATCCTATTATTACACCCGAAATTTATAAACTAGTTTTGGAATCGGAAATCAAGGGTAATGGGTTTTTAAACTATTGTTCATATTTGGTAACACAAAAATCCTTGCGATAGCTCAATGTTACTTATGAAATATGACAATTTGAAATCTTGGTACAGATTTTAACAAGAATCATGGAAGTTGAAACACATCATTTGCCTTCGCGGGCCACGTAAAATCATGTGGCGGGCCGGATCTGGACCCCGGGCCTTGAGTTTGACACCTGTGCTCTAGTGGGTTGATAAGGCAACACATGCTCCTTAATGACCCTGTAAAGTGACTTCAGATATGTTTCTAAATGTATATTATACTTTGTTTGACGATGATTTCTAAAAACTAGCAAGGACTGAGAACTATGTAGCACTGAGCTGTGGAGATATACGGTACTGTTAAACTGTTTTTCACCATGTCAATTTTCCTAATTTCTTTCTTTTTTTTGGTGTGGCTAAAATGGGGCCCAGTGACGCACTTGTCTGGCATTAGTCCCACCTCTCCCGCTATGTCTACCACTACAGCATGTGGTTAGCTAGCTAGCTATGCTTACAAAACTGAAAATGCATCTTCCCTGGATCTACGTATTTACAGAAGAGCACGGTGTCGTTATTTAAACTTCCAAGTGTTATGTATTTTGTATTAGTTATTCCATATGTTGGAACGCAAAGCATTGTGGGGCATATAACTATCAGGCCCTCAATTGTCTGTCATGTAGTGCGAGGCACAGGCTGAAGGACATGTGTCGCAGTGTTTCATAAACAGTTGACTTCCCCTGAAGTGTCTCCGTTATGTGGATCTACACACGGACACAAGACCGAAGAGCCTTCGGAAAGCGCTAGCTGGAGCCTAGCGTCTCTCGTCAGGGTGTGGAGATCCCTACGAGGACTTGGTGGGATATATCCAGCCGAAGGCCCGCCGAAAGGCTTTAAGCGGATATATTTTCACAGCGTGTGTAAGCGTAAGAAAAATGCTAGACTTAGCAGTATCTGATTGACAGTTGAGCAGGGCCTGGTTACAAAACATCTTTACTTTCACTTTACAGGGACTTTCAGATACCTGACCATTTAGTGCTCGGTTCGGTGTGGAGAAGGATTTGAAAATCAATTCAACACAGGAAGCAGAGGAGAAATGTGATGTTTTATTTTTGTCTAGTCAGCATTTGCGCTGCAGCATTTTGTACCAGCTTTGATTTATCCTACGAGATTATACATTTTTGTTAAGCAAGCAGCAAACCTCACAACTTGCAGCCACCATCAGTTCACATTGGTTTTCTTCCAGTGGAAGTACAATATCATTTGGTGACGGTAACGCGCCGTTGAGCTTGTCTGGTAAGCTCCACAGAACAAGAACAATATGGAAGGACAATACATTAGATACAGTCATGTTTTGTGCTCACATTTTCCATGTATGCAGGTTATCCTCGGTCCTCAGAACTGTGAGGCAGATATGCTAACCAGTCGTCCACCGTGTCTGTATGCAGGTTATGTGGCAAGCAAATGTGTGTTTTTATACAGAACAATACTGATGAGTACAATTTTAGTGTTTTAGGGGTGGGGGGTTTCCATTCATTTAAATGGGAAAAGATGATTTGCGATACGAGTGTTTTGAGATACAAGCCTGGTCACGGAACTCGAGGCACCACTGTAGTTTCATTGAAGGCTTGATTAAAGTGTCATTTTCTCATTCTGCCAACAGCTACACCCAAATTGCTTTTGTCCACTAGATTACTGGAAAATGCAGATGTCTCTGGTGGGATACTTTGTGGTTGTCTACAACCCTGCACTTCACTTATGAGTTTAAGATCAAATTTGGATGCGTTTATTAGCCAACCTCAGGTTTTCCAGCCACTGCTGGCTCTATATGCCTTGTATGCACTGCACAGGAAGTAATATAGTGCATAAGTGGAGGGTCATAAATCCAACTACACCACCTAAATGTCTAAATGTCTTTTCCAGCAGACATATGTGTCTCCCTCCAATCATCAGATGGCTCCACCAAGTCCGAACAGCAACGGCGGCAACACCGGCACCATCAGCAATGGCAGCAACAGCAGCAATAATGGCGGGGAGCAGCTGAGCAAAACCAACCTGTACATCCGTGGCCTCCACCCCGGAACCACAGACCAGGATCTGGTCAAACTCTGTCAGCCGTAAGACACCCACTAAACTATTTATCCAAACTCTAAACGTGCACCCAATGAATCTCTCTCTGGGCACACATGAATGAGATTAGAGGAGCTGAGGATATTAGGAACAGAGAAGCGAGTGATGGCTGAATGCACAGATAGATGATGACTGGCTCAGTACATTTGGATGGAAAAATCCAGTTGAAGGTGAAAGAGCTATGAAGGATGAAACTCACTGTTGCAGTCATTTCTGGCATGGAAAAGTTTGTTCCCGTAATGACGTGCGGGGGGGGGGGGGGCGTGAAGGCCACTCAGTTTGTTGTAGCTGCAAACTTTCCAACAACTTGAGTCTCGCTGAATGTAATGATTTCCTGTTACATTTAAACTTGTATGAGTTGGATGATATTATTGTCTGTCCAGCTCTGCCCTTCTTCTAAGTTCTATTAAATGCCACATGATGTTCTGGGAGTCTTCAAAGAGTGCTCTGACATCAAATAGCAGTATAAAGCAATCAATTGGACATGTTTGTTGGAGCTCCAGTGTAAGTCATTAAAACAACTATGGCAGAGATGAATGATCCATGCAAGTTTAATTGAGGACTGGAGCCTGGTGATGAGAACCAGAAGAGAAGAGAAAATGTGACGAGAGGAGAAGAGTGAGAGAAAAGGAGGGAAAGGGGAGTGAGGGAGCTGGAGTAAGTAAGGGAGGGAGGAGGGAGAGGCCTGCTATTTTACAGCTGTCTGGAAGATATGGCTCACATGAGGCTGCCCAACCCTACAGGAAACGGCGAGCCCAGGGGAAAAGGGAAAGACAAACACGGCAAAGGCATGAAGGGGGTTGGGAGGTGTATGTGGATGGAGAGAATCAGAGGGGTTGGACTGAATTGGGTTCAGTTTGTGGGTCAGGTGGTATTCTGTTCTGTGGGGATGGTTCTCATATTTCTGCTTTTACAGAGCCTGATAAAATCACTGCATGAAATTTGCCTTTTAGCGCAGCACATTAGAGCCAGTGTAACTCCCTTACATGACTAGGCTCAAAGAGGATTATGTTTCCAATAACATTTACTGGAAGGAATATATTCATGAATATTATTATAGCTGTTTATTGTGTAACAACATGGTGATGTGTTCGGTATTGAATTAGACTTACTTTGCTGAACTTTGAGCATACAATTAGAGTCCAGCTCCCCTCCCCCACTCATTCTGTGTAGGCACATGAGAAGTGTGGATGGGGGTTGGCCTGCAGTTGTATCCCTGGGTGCTGCACTGTGGCTCTGGTCCATTGTTGGTTGTTGACTGTGGATGGACATCGGGCTCATCTCTGGATACTCTCCTCCCTCACACATGGCTGAGTCTCCTGCCCCCTCTTTTCCACTCGGCATCAGGTGGAGCGAAATTCAGTCAGCGGGCACCTCCTACCCTAAATATTACCGGTAGTCGTAATGGGAAGCACTCAACAACAGTATTTGCATGGCTCTGTGAAGATCTAAGAAGACATTGTCGTCAGTGCAGTAGCCGGGTATGGCTTGCATTTGGAAATAAACCATGAAATAGTCATGCCTCACAGCAGGTCATATAAATAATACAGGTCAGCACTTAAACAATTTCTCATTGACACGTGACAATATCCTTAATTAGGGATGGACATCTGACTACATTTCCGTATGGGTTACTCCTAAAAGAAATACTTACTATCGAATTTGCCAGATTAAACATGACATCACAGTTCTTCTTGAGTAAAATATTGCTTAATCAGATGTATTTTGAGTGGACATGGAATGTGGCAGTGGTGCATTGTTGATGGATACGAGTGAAGGCTATGACACTGCCTCGGGTGAGGGTGCTGAGTGGAACGAGAAAGGGGCAGAGAGCCAGCATTGCGCAGGACAGCCCAGGAGAGACGGATCATATTACACTGCATGCACATGCCTAGAGAGAGAGATACTGGAAACTATTTTACAATGTGAATATTTGATTGAATGAAATAAGGCTTCCTGTTTCTTGTTTTTCCAGCTATGGGAAAATTGTATCCACGAAGGCTATACTGGACAAGACAACCAATAAGTGCAAAGGTGAAAATGGACCAGTGGTTGGGAAAAAAAAAAAAAATCTTACATCTATTGTTAAATTTGTAATCATCTTTTTAGTGAATTTTTCCAAAATATTTCATGTTAAAATATGAACTGTCTTTCCTCACATTGATCCAGACCCCTTAAAGTCCCACCCCCCCCCCCCCCCCCCTTTTATGAGCTAAGAGACATACTGCTTGCTCTACATGATGTTTATGGGAACATTTACTCTTGTGTATACAAGAAATGTGTAAATGTGAGCGGACTGCAGGTTACACAGAGGTCATCCCGGCTAGATGAATACGAACACATATTATGTAGAAGCAAAGTGAATCATAGTTTAATAAGTTATATTGCTTCTATGCTTTCTCTGTAAGGCAGTTTGTTCTGTTCTAATAATGTTCCCCGCATGTTCACTGTACATTGCTAACAAGTGTTTATTGAGTGACACTTAACGCTACTCGTGTCTTAAAATTATACATATATGCCGCAGTATGGATTGTTACTGAAGGTACTGTATATCTTATTGTGTTTTCGCAGGCTATGGCTTTGTTGACTTTGACAGTCCAGTCTCGGCTCAGAAGGCAGTGACAGCACTGAAGGCAGTGGGCGTGCAGGCTCAGATGGCCAAGGTACCAGCTTCACTGGCTATGTCAATAATTCTTCTTACTACCTGCAATCTGTTAAGCAGACTTATAGAAAGTCTTATTCGTCCTTTTAAATGTTAGCAACAGTTTGGACACTATTGTTTATTTAAAAAAAAAGTATTTGGACATGTGATCGCTGCACGCTTAGGAAATGAAAATGGAAGAATGTACAGGTGCAGGCTGCAGCTGTCACAATGTGGGAACGATTGTCCATTCATCCAGAAACAAAAATCTGTGAGGGAGGTCAATGGTTACTGAGAGAGTGTTTGACAGGGTTGAGGTAGGGTCAGGTTCTTTCACACTAAACTCATCCAATGGTGCCCTTCTCCTAAATTGTTAAAAGCATAGAATTGTCCCAAATTATATTGGTTAGAGAAAGCAGTTCATATTTAGGGGTACTCAGGGGTACAACCCAACCCCTGAAAAATTAATGAAAGTAATCCCAAGCACATTTGCTCACTAATCACAAACTCACCTATTAGTGTTTTTTTTTTTTTTTTTTTTTCCTGTGGTACATCTCATTTTGTATGATTTTTGTATGTTCGGGAGGAGCTAAGTTTAGCCTGAGTTACTCGTGGAAGTTATGGGGAGTCTTGGCCAGTGGGCATGTACTACATACGCATTTTTTGGCAACTCAAATCATGTGTAGGCTAAGCCTTTTATTCTTAAGGGTAATGTAAGATGACTTTTAAATTATATTAAACTGTTTTAGGCGGCACGGTTGGAAAACTGGTGAGCACATGTGCCTCACCGTTCTGAGGGCCGGGGTTAAAATCCCGGCCCCGCCTCTGTGAAACCATTTGCATGTTCTCCCGGTGTCTGCGTTTCCTCCCACATCCCAAAAACATGTGTGGTAGGTTAATTGAAGACTTCAGTCACCTACCATGCAAACTCCACACAGGTGGGGCCGGGATTTGAACCCCAGTCCTCAGAACTGGGAGGCAGACGCTCTAGCCAGTCACCACCGTGCCGAAACAAAGAGCCAAAATATATTATTGTCAATGAAAGGATATTCCCAGTTGTGTCCATAGGACAATCTGCAGGCATGCTGCTATTTCCGACCGTACCACCCACAAACATGAACTGTACTGACACTTTGCCCCCACCAGGTTAGCATTGCCGTAGGCACATGGCTGACACAATGTGTCGTATCTACGACGACTATGATCGATGCAGTTGCTTACTTCCGGTTTCCATTTTTTCGGCGTTCTGCCTTTGACGTCGAGTCATCGCCAACTTTAAGGGGTTTCAAAAATAACGAGCTCATTTTTAAAATGTAAGGAGTCGAAAGTACATATATTTGTGTTTAAAAAGTAAGGAGTAAAAGTAAAAAGTTGCCAATAAAAATAAATGCTCAAGTAAAGTTCAGATACTTGAAAAATCTACTTAAGTACAGTAACCAAGTAAAAGTACGTCATTACTTCCCACCTCTGGTTACAAGTGTGGTGACGGAACAAATGAATCTTGTATCTCAAAGTGCCAATGTATATGAATAAGTGTCCAAAAAAAATCTTTGTGCATAAATAGTATTTTCCCAAGCTGCATCAGGCTCCTTCCTGTTTTTCTCTTTGTCGTATACGAGCCATGCTGAACAACAAAAAGCCAATTAAGCCAGCGCTTATGTGCGCGTGCATGCGTATGTGCGTTCACATTGACGTGCATGGGTGTATGCTTCAGCCAGTGTATTTATGGGTATTAATGCACAGTCGAATACGTGGGCACACAAACACATGAATGCACATATGTACAATTGTGTATGACGTGCTTGCATATATGTGTGTGTGTGTGTGTCACGCTTCATAGTGGTGGCAGCGCTATGGGGAGCGTTTCCCTGTACAAAGGAGCTGCCTGTTCTCCCTGGTGGCATCTGACTCAGTGTCTGAGCAGCTCCCCAGTCAGCAGGGCCCAGTGCCCAGTCGTCCGCCCTGTCAACACGTACACATACGCACTCACAGAGGACGAGCGGTAGAGAACCGCACAGATATTTCAATGGCCTTGCCTCAAACAGATTATAACACTCTCTCACGTCCACATGCATCGCTCACACCCTGGGAAAGCCGATCTGCCGTTAAGCTGGATCACTGACATTCATACGGCTTCTTTCCCGCTCACAAAATAACTTGATTTTCACTCACCGCTTCACGGTGTGTTTACAAAATGGCTTATGTTTGCGTCAGATTACTCTCGGGCTCATTGGCGCTTGAAAACCCCAGCGGCTCTCCTCTGCTTTCGCTGTCATGGTCTTGAAGGGAGGAGCAGGAGGAGGTGGCGTGCCAGGGTGGGTGCGGGGACTCACCTTCACCGCAGGTCACAGCTGTCACACATGCATTACTAATGGAATGGAAATTAATTCGCACTGCGTTTACAAATTTTAATCCCATCTACAGTCGGAGATAATGAATATGCATTGTGGTCATAGGGCTGCGCACACACCTACACGTTATCTTTAATGATATTGTGCTGCTTTGTTAAGTTAAACGCATTGGATAGTAGGTTTATTTTCTTATTATTTGAAGTTTTGCCACAGCATCGCTGTGCGATTCGCACAAGAAAACAAAGCTGCCTACTATTTAGGGTCTTTGGTTCAAGGTCAGGATCATCACGCGTTATCACACAGGCATGGTTGCATGCACTTGTGGGAAGTAACAAAGTATAAATTAGACTTCACACCGATTTTATCGGGCTGATCGGTATCGGCCGATCGGCTTTAATGTCATAATTCGCCGATTGATCGGCTCCGCGAAAGACATTTCGCCGTGTGCACAGTATATTTGAATCCAAAAGCTAGTCTATTTTTAGCCTTGTCGTGTGTCTTTTGATGTAGTACTGTAAATATCTGACGGCCAATGAAGTTACTTAAAAATAATAATTAAAATGTCGGCAGTTTGGGACAAACAACACGTCCGAGACAGGCAACACGTAATGCCCTGATCAAATTACAAGACAAATTTGCTCTTTCACGATTGCAATGTAAGACTACTGCAATCAAATCTTGTATTCCGATAGGCCCGCGTCCCGTTTTTTAAGATCATTGGGCTTTATCTTGTCAACTCAAATGCGACTGGATACACTCGCGGTACCGTTACCGTGGCGACGACAACAAGAGTGGAGCGCGCCGACTTTGTATTATAAGGACAAAATGGGGGAAAACGTGTGTTGGTGTTCACCGGTGCTCAGGACAGGAGAGGACGTTCGTTTAAGGTTTGCTTGAGGTATGTTCCCGTACTTTGAACACGATACGGCTCGCAAGCAGGCAACAAAACGTTATGTAGCCTAGCAAGCTAGTGGTAGCACGAACGGTTGGACGTAAACATGCCGCCCTTCTGTCGAGTCATGCTCGGAGGTTTCGGTGTGGGTGAAGTCATATAATTCAAAATAAAGTAATTTAATGGCAGTAAGTTAGCACCCATTATTTCTGTCATGTCACAAAAAGTGGATACATTAATTACTGTACTTACTTCCTGCCATCTAATAGAAGACCATTCATTTGTTCTGTCTGTCACTATGCCTCACTGGCATAAATAGAAGAACAAAGATACATTATTTATTGTAAATATAATTTTTGGAGCAATTAAGTACACAAGTATATACAGTAAATGAACAGGTCGTTTAAATAGACACATTCCTCCATCTTGTGAACGGATCTGTGATTGGTTATCGTTTTTTTTAAACTCGCTGATCGCTGATTGGCCCCAAAAATCCTGATCGTGTAAATACTTGATCTATTTCAGGTATCTGTACTTGATTATGTATTTTTAGAAGACTTGTTACTTGTACTCCCTACATTTGATAACATATTTGTACGTTCTACTCCTTAAACTACAAACACCAGAAGAAGCATCAGCTTCTTCTGGTGTTCAAATCTCCGTCTAATCTGAAAAAAACACATACATGTAAGGTGTATTTTTTCAGTTGTTATCAGGAGCTAATTTAGCATTTTTTTGTTACAGCAAAAGCAAAGCTATGTCCAGTGATACTTCCTCTTCTCAGTACGAACACGATGCAAGTTAGAAAAAGAGGAAAACTATTTTGTGTGTAGAATTTTTTTTTTACTGTTGTTCCATCAACAGTCATCAACACAGGAATTGTATAAAACAGCCTGTAAAATGTATTTTTTACTTTTTAGTTTCATACTTAAGTACCTTTCAGTCTGTACTTTTTTTTTAAAAGTAAAAGAGTTGAATGGGTACTTCTTGTTTTACCAGTCTTTTTTTTTTTACACAAGTATCTGTACTTTAACTTATGTACAGAGTGTGAATCCTTTGTTGCAGTGTGATTGTCCAGGATGTAACTTACCACCTCCGAAACAAAAAAATAAAAATGGCCTGATGCAGAAATGATGAGAGCCCCATAGTGCTTTTAGAGGCTTTTCAGGTCATTTCCAAAGCTCTTTTTCCAAACTGTACCAGCTGTGATTTTCAACTGATTCTCATAGCACAAAAGGATTTTAGATCATCTGTGGACGAAGAGAAACTAAAACTAATTCTGCATTGATATCATTACCTGGATCCTGTGCTCTTGATCCTTTTAGGAGGACAGTCCTACACATTAGTCTGCCCTCTTTGTAATACAGTGTTCCCCCGTTATAGTGCGTTTCTTTGTTTCTGTCGTCCTTTCTAAGCAGTCATTTTTTTAATCGTTTTTTTTTTTTTTACAGAACACTTCAAACTAGGAAATTTCGAGTGTAACATTTACAATTTCTCTGGTAGCTTCCGTCGAGTACTTCTGTCACTGTTGTGATTCTGTCGCCCTTTCTTACTCCTCATTGGCCTCTGCTTTCAGCAACAAGAGCAGGACCCCACCAATTTGTACATTTCCAACCTGCCGCTCTCCATGGATGAACTGGAGCTAGAGAACATGCTGAAGCCCTTCAGTCAGGCCATTTCCACGCGCATCCTGCGGGACGCCAATGGAATCAGCCGGGGAGTGGGCTTTGCCAGGTACATACTCTGGATATTTCATCATGTCGGGAAGAAAGGAAAAAAAACAGCCGGCTTGGTCACCATGCGTGCGCTAAACATTGACACATGAAAATGTCTCAAAGATCCAGATATTTTTTTCAATGTCAAATTTGTGCTTGGACCCAATAAAGGTTTGGAAATATTGTCCTAAACAGAAGCTTATTTGTCTGCACCTAGAATGGTGTCAAAGTTTGATGATCATTTTTATTATCCACCGTGAAAATGGGGGTGCGAGGTTCCGTTAATGTGTTTATTTATTTTGCAGGATGGAGTCAACAGAGAAATGTGAGGCCATCATCCAGCATTTTAATGGAAAATATATCAAGATTCCACCTGGAGTTTCAGGTGACTGATTTGTGTTACAATATGTGTTGAGGGGACAGTTTGTTTTGTTTTGTTTTTATTTGTTTTTTGAAAAGGACATTTTCCACTCTCTGGGGATGAGCTCAAACAAAGTGGGGAAACTATGGTGATCTTATTTATTAAGGAGGGGGGGGGGGGGGATTCAAAATAACTATTCAAAAGCTACCTGGCCCCATGTGAAAAAGTAATAAGTTGTTGGGCCAGCCTTAGCAGCAACAACTCAAATCACCATTATCTGTTAGTGGCAATGAGTCTTTCACATCTCTGTGGAGATATTTTGGTCCACACTTCCATTTTTTTTGGTTTTAATTCAGCAACACTGGAGGGTGTTGGAGGGTGACCTTTTTAAGGTCATGCCACAGCATTTCAATCGGATTCAAGTCCGGATTTTGACTAGGCAACTCCAAAACCTTTAGTTTTTTTAAGCCATTCAAAAGTTGACTTGCTGGTGATTGTTGTCCTGCTGCAGAACCCAATTGCGCTTCAGCTTGAGGTCACAAACTGATATTCATCCATCCAACCATGAATATTCATCCATCCATCCATTCTCAATGCCGCTTATCCTGTTCAGGATCACGGGGTGCTGGAGCCTATCCCAGCTGACTTTTGGGTGAAAGGCGGACTACACTTTGTCAGTCGCTGACACAGACAACCACTCACATTTACACCGTCACTGAGTGGGAACTGAACCCGTGTTGGCTGTACCGAAGTCAGGCAAATGCACCACTATACCATCAGTGACAGCTGAATATTCTCCTTCAGGATTTTCTAGTAAAGACCAGAATTAATGGTTGGATCAATCACAGCAAGTCGTCCAGGTCCTGAATTGGAAAGCAGCCACAGACCATTACACTACCTTAAATTTACATCAGATATAATGAGACACACACCTTCCAAAAAGTTCAACTTTTGTCTCATCAGTCTATAGAATACTCTCCCAAAAGTCTTGAGAATCATTCAGATGTTTTTTTTTTTGTTTGTTGGTTTTTGTTTTCCGCAAAAGTAAAATGAGCCTTTATGTTCTTTTTGTCAGCATTGGTTTTCGCCTCAGAACTCTGCCATGGATACCATTTTTGCCCAGTCTCTTCCTTATTGTTGAGTCATGAACACTGACCTTAACTGAGGCTTGTGGTTGCCCTAGATTCCTTTGTTACCTCTTGGATGAGTCGTCGCTGTGCTCTTGAGGTAGTTTTTGTAGACTGGCCTCTCCTGCGAAGGTTCACCACTGTTTCATGTCTTTGTCATTCTCACCGTGGTTCGCTGGAGTCCTAAAGCTTTAGAAATGGCTTTTGTAAGCCTTTCCAGACTGATAGATGTCAATTACTTTATTTCTCATCTGTTGTTGAATTTTGTTGCAGCTTTTTGAGATGTTTTGGCCAACTTCATTTTGTCAGACAGGTTCTCGTGATTTTATGATTGAACAGGTCTGGAGGTAATCAGTCATGGGTGTGCCCAGTGAAAATGAATTCAGCTTTCCAAAAAATGTAATTACTCACAGTTAATTAATGATTTAACAAGGGGGGGGGGCAATTACTTTTTCACACAGGGCCAGGTACAGTAGCTTTGAATAGCTTTTTTTTCGGAATAAATAAAATCAACATTTAAAAAGTGGATTTTGTGTTTACTTGGGTTATCTTTGTCTGATATTTACATGGGAATAACGATCTTAAACAAAGTGGGGAAACTATGCAAAATAATTTGAAAAGAGTGCAAATACTTTTTCACGGCACTGTATTCATCCATCCTCCATTTTCAGTACCGCTTATACATATACACATATAAACAAACAATCATTCGCACTGACATTCACACCTATGGGCAATTTGTAGTCTTCGACCTCACCAAATTTTCTGGCCTAAAAAAAAAAAAAAAAAAAAAAGATATTTTGTCTTAAGTGATGGTGAAAATATTTGCCATTTACTTTTTTCTTTTTGACATTTTGAAAATTATCCCTGACAAGTTTTAGGAAATATAATCTTTTTCTTTGTTCGGAACATACATTAGTCTCTTTCTTATGGTAATGCAAAAGTGAAGTCATAATTACTGTAAATATTTTTATGAAAAGACTTGTAACCCATAAATAGAAATTAAAAATTAAAAACAAAAGAAAGAGAACAATCAACAAAAAAAAGAGAATGTACTACAGTTCACAGTAACTTCAAATTTGTGTATGAATAATTTGGGGCTGTACCGTCATAGACGTGCATATTCAGTACTTCTTCTAATAAAACATTCTTCAATGTCCTGGTTATAGTTCCACCAGAGCCTTTATTGTGTAAATTTGCTGATGGAGGCCAGAAGAAGCGTCAGAGTCAAGGAAAATATCTACAAAATGGACGAAGCTGGACCAGAGATGGAGAGAACGTGAGTTCCTTTTTCCAAAGTGTGACTCTTAGATAGATTTGTGTACTACACGATAAGAAGAAAAAATGATTAGAAGTTGTATAGTTAGTGTATATTAATATAGATATTAAAAGGAGGCTAAAAGTGACATGTTCATTATTGATATTGATTTGTAAATAATCATCCATGCCAATCAAGTGTACATATTGTAATACAGTTTGTGTGTACTGTGCACCAACGAGATGAAATTATAGAAGTAAAATGTCAAATGTTTGTGAGGGCATATGGCAAAACATAACACGATCTGGGAAACATGGCTTAGAGCAACAGACGACAATGCAGCAACCCAGACTGAAAGCAACAACTGAACAAAATACGAGTGGCTGGAGGGAGCTGATTGGTTGACGCAAGGGAGAGGGTTGACGAGAACAGGTGGACACAATAGCTAAATGAGCACACAAGACATGAAAAACATGGGACACAGGAAAACATGAAACAAAACTAAATATAATCTAAACTAAAACACAGACCATGACAGTGGGCATGTTTGTGTTGAATTTCATTTGTGCATGTATTTGACCGTGTAGGGTGAATGCATGTGCTTGCATCTATTGTGGTGGAGATATGTACTGTGTGGAAGAAAATAGACATGTTGCAATGTACAACTGTAACTCAAAGAACAACTCAACTCTACAATTATATATATTTCAGATTTGATTCCTAGTATGTTTGATGTTATTGTAAGCCACTGTAACATTATGCACGGTTTGAACATTAATACTGCACTTAAATGTAGGAACATCCAAAAAACTGTACTTGGAATGAATGATTCAATTCAAATGCTTAATGCTTAAAATTTGCTTCGTTTTATCTGCTGTCTGCAGCCAGGTCGGTATTGCAAATGAGAACCTGTTCTCAGTTGCCTTAACTGGATAAATAAAGGTTAAACAAATGTATTGCAAGTGAATAATAATTGTACTTACTGTACATACATGTTTTAAAATATCCATCCATCCATTTTCTGAGCCGCTTCTCCTCACCAGGGTCGCGGGCGGGCTTGAGCCTATCCCAGCTATCATCGGGCAGGAGGCGGCGCACTTTTGAACTTGAACTATTGTATTGAAGAGAGCCGGTGTACCACTAGTTTGAGAATCACTCTATTGCACTTATCCCTTCTCATTTTCCCTCCAGGCTGGAATGACCCTCACATACGACCCCAGCACAGCCTTACAGAATGGGTCAGTAAGCAACAGTGTGCATGGGCACACTCCGATGGGACTGGGTTCGTGGTGTGTTGACTAGAAACTCTATTTTCTCTGTAGGTTCTACTCCTCTCCTTACAGCATCACTCCCAACCGGATGATCGGGCCAACTTCCCTTTCTCCTTACATGCATTCACCTGTGTCCGCCTACCAGGTACGCATAAGCAAGCGGTTATGGAAAGTCGCTCCCATTAAAAAAAAAAAAAAGGCAGCTTATCTTGTGCTTTGTGTCAGCTTTCAAAAGTGGTCAATTTCTTATGTTTGCTTCGTTGCTAGGTACATAACCCCTCCTGGCTACACCACCAGTCATACATCATGCCGCCCACTGTGAGTATCTCATATCTGATCTGCCACCTGCTCAATTTCTCTTTTTTTACGCTTTTGGTAAGCAAGAACACAATTGTGTTGTTTTCTTAAAGGGAGCAGTCCTGACGCCAGGGATGGACCACACCATGTCCATCCAGCCCACGTCGATGATGGGGCCACTGGCACAGCAGCTCAGCCACCTCTCACTGGGAAGCAGCGGCACAGTCAGTAATCTGCGCAATGTTAACCACATTCAGTCACGTTCCCACCAGTCAGCATCCATCTGGCTTGCAGGTCCACTGGGATGTGTAGACAACATTGTGACGTGTAAATCAGGGGTGGGCAAACATTTTGCTCAAGGGCCACATTTGATTTGTAAAACGGACTGAATGGTCAGTACATTCGTAGATAAGGTTAATAAAGTGTTAACGTGTATGTAAAGTAAGTAAAACAGTTTATTTTAAATCATGCATGAATACACTCTTTATGTATGTATTTTTTACATGTATGTGTTAAATGTATATTTAAAAGTATTCAAATAATTATATATTTCTCTTAAATCACCTTTCCGGGCTCGCCTGTGCGAAGTTTGCATGTACTCCGCGCGCCTCCGTGGGGTTTCTCCGGGTAATCTGGTTTCCACCAACATCCCAAAAACATACATGGTAGGTTAATTGAAAACTCTAAATTGCCCCTAGGTGTGAATGTGAGTGCGAATGGTTGTTTGTCTATGTGTGGCGGCAACCAGTTCAGGGTGCACCGCGCCTCTCGCCCAGAGTCAGCTGAGATAGGTGCCAGGACACCTGTGACCCTAGTGAGGATAACCTGTAGGGGAAATATATGGATGGATGGATACAATTAGGCTTGAAAATGGTGAAAAATCTAGCCGTTGTCTCTGCTCTTGAACGCTGCTGAATGTGCTAAAACCCCGCCCCATCAAATTATCAACTGTCAATCATACACAGCACCTGTACTACAACCTGTAAAAAGGGATGGCATTTTGTTTAGCATCTTTCTTATGCCTAGACATAACTACATGTTTTAGCCATGACAATAAAAGCCTCCAGTGGCTGGAATATATCCCACCGGGGACATTGCGGGGCTTTACTACGCCGGGACAAGGAGGTGCTCTAAAGCGGCCATGCCAGCCCGTAGCCCTGGTCCACATGAATCACGTCAGAGTTAAAAAAAAAAAAAAAAGAAAAAAGACAAGAAATGACTAAGCTGTTCTGCTTTCTCTCTGTGACGTGCACACTAATGGCCGACAACAAGGCATTCTAAAGCAGCCACACCGGCGGATTATCTGAAGCGAAGATGGATTTTTGGGGTATAGTCATAGCTAGCTAGCTAACTGCAAGCTGATACAAACAAAAGCACTCAAGTTGTTTTATAGTGTCTCATGCTGGACACCAAAGCGTGTCACTAAGCTCATTAGCCACGCCCCAAAAAAGAATCAGGAAAACTGAAGGGGAAAAAAAACAAGCGTTTAATGCTATAGCTACACAGTTTACTACGACATAGTTTTCAGTCTTTTCACGTTTTCAGCAATTATCTTCAAACGTATATTTACAAACAAATGTCTGAATTCACTTTACAGGGTCTTTAAGTACAGTAACCAAGTATTTGGCTGTCGGCTTTCGGGGTGTTCAAACTTCAGGGCGCCACTGTATACAGTTAGCAATGAAGCCATCCTGTCTTGATCTTTTTCAGTACATGCCTGCAAACACATCTATGCAAGGGACGTACGTTCCCCAGTACACCCAAGTGCCTCCCACCAACATCTCAGTTGAGGTAAGCACACATCGTGAGTCCAACATACAATACTGGAAGTGTACGCTACTACAAACAATCCCTCATGGGGCTCATATCCACTTACTACATTTCAGGAAAGTGCCGTCCAACAGCCTGTTGCAATAGAGACGCCCACTGAACACACAAGCTACTCTTACCAGCATAACAAGTGAAGACAACAGTAAGTTGGAATCTTTGCCAATATGCATACTTTACCTTTTATTTTTCCATCTCTAAAAGCCACATTTGTGTTGTCAGATCTCTCTTTTGAAGAGCATGGACTGTTACACAGAAAGGACACTTTTTTTTTTTTTTTCAAGCAACACTTTTACTCCAGTCTGATAAAGATGGTGAATGTCAGGCTATATGGCGCTTGGATGGACAGAAGTAGGCAACTCTATTTTGATAAACACACATTTCAAGCAAACGTGTTTTGTTCTGTTGTGAGCTACAATGATATGACTTTTTCTGTTTCCTTTTTGTTGTACATATTTTTGTTTTGGGTGTGATTCTCGCTTCTTGTTCCCTAAATGTTTGTAAAACACAAAAGCTTAAAAAAAATGCAAATTGAGTCATTTAAAGAGCCATTCACTCACAATCTTGACAGATAACACTCCTCAAATTGGAGCGAGTAGGGGGATGATACAGTGGCAGTTTAGTCAGTTATGAAACATAATCAGAAGAGACAGGGAAGTGTTGCTCTCAAGTCATTTCCAGATGCAACCATCTACGACGACGCTTTAGACAATCAGACAATTCCTGTAAACACGGTGCTTGATTACAGAGAGAAGAGCAACATTGATTAAAATCATTCCAGTGAATACATTTGCTTTCCACACAGAGCTGCCTGTACATAGAACAGTTGATGTACTAATCACCTTGAGTTCCGTAGTACGGTAATCCCTCATCTCTTTTTAATATTCTGACTGTCTGCCTGCACATCACAACTGGTGCATTTTTTACACCTGGATCATTTTATTAAAAAAAAAAAAAAAAAAGGCTGACATCTCCCAGTCTTCCACTTGTTTTTCAGCCAAACTGTCTAATCCATAAAGTAAATATGGACATCAAGTGTAAAAAGCTTAGCTCTGACTTTTTGCGGCAGTTTGCATGATTTCTTACTGGCATTCTTCTGAGATTGCTTTTTTTTTGTGTGTGTGTGTGTGCTGTTTTTGTATTATTTAAATGTTTTCTATTTTATTCATTGATTATGCTTTTCAGATTCATCCTATTTTTCAAAGAAACCTTGATTTTTATTTTTGATAGTGTGTTGTGTTCATCAAATAGATGTTTCCATCTTTGTGATATGTTTGCACACTTTGTTGTTTTATTTGACTTTCTGTGTCATTCTGATTTCAATCAGTGTCAAAGAGGCTTTAATTTTTCTTTCCAGATGTTTCTGTTTTGTCTGTTACAAACTTCAAGAGCTCGACTCCTGATCTGGAATCAATTCTTTGTTTTTGAGGCTACATTTACACAATGTTCCCGGCAGCCTAATACTGTATGCCCGAAACATAGTGCGGCATAGGATTATGGCCATTTTTTGTCAAGTCTTGTAAGGTTTTCTCACAGTGTATCACTGTGTCCATGACGGGCAGTGGAAAAAGGGCACTACATTTTGGCCCTCGGTTTACCACAAATGCCAACTTCGTTCCATCCTGGCTCGTCCCATTCTGATGGATGAAATGTGAACAGCGGGCAGCTTTGGAGCATTTATTGCCGCAGCTAAGTCATATGAAGCTCATGGCGCGGCCCCAGCGTCGGCGTCAGTGCACCGCCATGCATGTATACTGCTACTCACTAAATATTTGAGAATGGGTTTTCTGTCAATAACTCATTCACTCATCGATATTTTGTCCCACACCATGCAAAATAGTGCGTTATTCACATAAAATGCAAATGCACACATATTCATCAATAAAGCATTTGCCATGGCGGGCAATGTAGGCGAATAGAACTAAAAACATTAGCTTTAGAATTCTAGAGTTGTTGGTGGCAAATGTGATATTTTGTTGTAAAAATATGCCGACCGTCTTTAAAGTTGTGTTACGCCCTATTACGTACTGTACTGTAAAGTTTGTGTTCAACCCGTCTTACTACGGCGGACTAGGTTTCTCAATGTTTTGACAATTTAAACCTCTCACCGGGAATCCACAGCAATCACAGCACGTCACGTTTGCCCATCCCATCCCCCCACGTTGTGACACAACTGTCCCGTTTCGTCCTTAGCGTCCTGAAACGGGGCTGCCATGGCTGCCAAGAACATAGTGTAAAAGTAGCATTAAGGTTTAGATGCTAAAAACAAACTTACCTCATCCACAGATTCAGTTTTGTATAAAAGGCTTGCAGGCAATAAGCAGTTTTAGTGGGCTGTTCACAGCTGGTACTGTGTCAATAGATCCTGTACACCTTCCGTCCAAACATCGCTAATCCTGTCCAAGGTCTGATGAACTATGCAATTAATTTATTGTCCTTACAAATGCAATAGTGCAGATACCTACACTTCCAAAAAAAGAAATGACCTCACAGTAGGCCTAGAGGCGCACTTATATAATACAGCGACAAATAGAGACTGCAAAAAAAAAAAAGGGAACTTGTTGTGTCACGATGTGGTTGTTTTTTTGACTGTAGAAACGCTACGATCTCGTCGACATTGAGGCATTTACCAGCCGGCATTGACAGTTTTGTTTTGCTAAGGTCGCCCATGTCTTGTGTGGTCTGTTGGTGTTCCTTCTCACCCTGCAATTGACCTTTCGCTAAGCCACACCCCGGACACACCGACTGGCCGATCAAAGCGAAAGGGCAATTGAAGTCATCTCCGTGAACCATAAAGCTGCTCCAGCTCGTTTTCAGGGCTAAATTTCGAATCACGGTAATGCCTTAGATCCACTGGAAAGATGGAACTGATTGGCTGACTTGAAATGGTCACGTTGTTGGTTATGTAGAGCCACTTGGAGCTTACATCTTTGACACAAAGTCACATTTAATGCATTTTATTGCCGCTTTGTGTCCACGGTCATTCCATTTTTCTGTTGTTATTCAAAATGTTGAGGTGGCTCACTGGGATTAATGATCGATTGCTGCTAATTTTGGATAACTCCGTTTTTTAAATCTTTTGCTACATCAAATATTGGGGTCAGTTCACATTTCAATTTGTGTCTGTGCCGTGATGCAGCCCTTCACACCTGCTCCTTAGGAGAACCTCAACAGCTATTAACTTTGATGAACTGTCCATTTTTTAAATAAATGTTGACCTCCACCAAGGAGGCTTATGTTTTCACCCATGCGTGTCAATTTGTTTGTGTACTGCAAAAGCTAATTTTACATACATCTGCTCAAAGATTGTTTAGTTTTCTGACATATTGAGAACATGAATTATAAATCACATTTTTTGTTTTTGTTTTAAATCATAAAGTCCAGCATACATGGGCCTTTGCAGAGGTGTCATCTCTCAGGGCCACATTTGGATTTATTTAATGTATTCTAGCTCTGCCAGGAGACATGAAATGTATGTGAAATAATGTATAACAATGCTTTGTTGAGTGAATCAATATTGACAAAGAACAATATATGAGGATTTATTACTACAAGAAACTTACTACATAAAAAAGTACATTAAAAAATTACAAGATTAAGTTTAAAATATATACAAAGTTTAAAATATTCTGAATATACCCCAAAACTGCTGTTGACTCACTCACATAAAATAGACTTTGAAACTTAATTTACAAACTTTTAGCAAGACTCATCAGTGAGGAAATTATGTTTTTACCCTTCCATTTTCAGCTGACCATTAAGACGACAGTACATACATACTTGGTTTCACTTGCTGGTCAACAGCAAAGCAAAACAGCATTCCAAGTCACACTCTGCAAGGCAATTCAAAAACCTCTCAGCATAAAGTACAAAAATAATTATATTTTTTTCATGTAACTGGGTATATTACAAGAAGCAAATGATGTACAACTTTTGTGGCCCAATATAAAGGTGCCATAAAGTTGACTTTTCTTGGCATACCCCATTTTTCTACTCAAAAGTACAATAACATGTTTCTATAATACAAACCCCAATTCCAATGAAGTTGGGACGCTGTGTAAAATGTAAACAACAAAATACAATGTGCAAATCCTTTTTAGCCTATATTCAATTGAATACACTACACTAGACATTTAATGTTCAAACTGATTAACGTTATTTATTTTTGTTTTGCAAAGATTCAAGTGCTGTTAAAATAAAAGGTGCCTCTGTCCCAGCATTTTGGGAATTTGTTGCAGGAATCAACTTCAAAATAAGGGATATATGGGGGGTGTTATCAGTTTGAATAATTACAAATCTTGTCTAGGTAATGTATTAAATTGAATATAGGTTGAAAAAGCTTTGCAAAACGTATTTTTCCTCAATGTTTTATGCAACATCCCAACTCCTTTGCAAATGGGGATTGTACAAAACACATTTCTCTCCCACCAAAATGTGTCAATGCTTCAAACTTGACACCTAACTGAATGTGGCTATCGAGAAAGACTTTGCTGACAAAAAAACCTGCAGCGTTTGAGGTACTATATGCTCCGCATGTGAGCCAACAGTCAAAATAAAACCCGAAAGTGGGGCAGAGGGAGGGTTCGAGTTACACACCTGAGCTCCCATTAAGACAGTCAATTCTGTGGGGATCTTTTATCCACCATCACAAATCAATATTGCATGTACTCATGTAAAATGTATTTAGTGCTAATGAGAAGAGAAATTTGTATGTTTGACGATCCGTCTGCCATGGCAGTTAGCAATCCTGACAGTATTTTTCTTTTTTCTTTTGAAGGAGAGCATTTTGAACACGAGTTCTAGGATCATAACTGTCATATGTTTATTCAACCTATTGTAAGACTAAACCTGTTTTACTTTTTAAGTGATCCCCATCATATTTTGTCTCTCACAGTGATAGTCTTACTTGTGTGTGTACGCACACGCACGCACGTACGTATGGAGGGCTAAACGTTTTAACTCGACCCCTGGCCAGAGGACTGGGAGGCAGGGAACGGTTCTCCGGCAACCTGTAGGCCATGTTCAGAGAGACTTCTGAAGATGGAGAGTGGCAGCATCAGTCCCTGATCTGATGAGCTGGTGTTGCAAGTCCAAATGTGCCCTGCAGAATCACTTTCATAACAGCTTCTGATTCACTATCTCCCAAACCATCCTCCTCCTGAAATATGGCATCTGTTTCTGCAAAAAGGATCGTGATCATCTTAGGAAATAGCACACTGCCATGATGATTCAGCACAACAATCCTATTTTGTTGACCACATACCTGTGTGAATGTGATGGGCTTGTCTTTGGTCATGTAATCTGCATATTTGCATGTAAACATTCCACAGTCACTCCCGTTCATCTGCTGTGGGATTTCCTGTGACAGCAAAGGAACACGAATGCTAATACTGTAGACGCAGGTCACTGATCGCGCCAACTTTGTTTTGCAAATGGTTCCTTCTCATTTTGGCGACTTCTGGTGGTCAATAAGTCATAGAATCAATCATTTAGAATCATTTTATCATCAGGTGCAACACATGCCACTGGCTCATAAATAGGATGAGCACCATTATCAAAGATAATTATTCTGATACTGACAAAGACTAATGTATCATTTAGGTTGTTATTGTGACACTGCACTCTCACGTTGATTTCCTCCTCCTTGGAAATGTCTCTTCCAATGATTTGCGCTTATAAAAAAGGGGAAAAAAATAAAACTGGGCCATTGTGGTAAAACTAGATTTGAAGCAGCTGTGCTTGCTTTCCTTTCAGTGCTAGTTGGCTGTTGACAAAACATCAGAGGTACTTTAATGCCACCTAGTGCATAGGAGTATCATAAATAGGGTCAGACAGGTTGGCCTACAGTGACACCTAGCGGACAAACTGGAAGTAGGCTATTTGAATGCCCCTTTCCATCAAAAGAATTTTTTTTTTCATATTGTTTAACAAAGGGCAAAATGACCTGGTTTAAGTTGGACATTTATGCGATTTGTCGATTGAATGCAAACGACCATAGACGGCATAAGGCGTGCAAAATGACTGGATCAGATTCCCGTGTGTTTGTGATAAATAGAGCAAGTTACTAATTATTAGGGATGTCCCCATCACATTTTTTTGCAGCCGAGTCAGAGTTTTTTATTTTAAGGATCTGCCGATACCGAGTCTCAAACAGATACCTCGACAATGCATTAAAAAAGAGCGTGCATCCAAAATTTCTCAAGTTAATATACATACATATGCCGCTACACCTGGCAGGGGAAGAACGAAGGCAGACTTCCAAATGCTTGGAACATCACTATTAAGAAGACTGAGATTATACACATGCGTTGAAGTCCGCAGCCAACTTGAGAAAGTAGGGTTCAAGCTGAGCAAGACCAGCAGATTTCTTTGGATCCAGCTGCTTCAATTTTCTAGCTACATCTGCAGCAGATCACTGCTTTTTACTCTTTTGTAATACGGCTGCAGTTCATTTAATTAAACAAAAATACATTTTAATAAATATTTTTCAATTTCTGTCAAAATGATAGAAAATTAAAAATATCTATATTTTTTTAATTAATTCAAAAAGTATTTAAAAACATTTTAGTTAATTCAATTATATCAAATTAATGACTAATCGAGAAAATTAAAGTGGAAATTCCAGAATGCTCGTCAAAAACTATTTTCCGTCAAAGGAATGAAAATAATCTGTTTGTTGATCAAATCAGCATGATCATAAAACCTTAATTACCTTTACAGATGATTTTTAAGTCACATTTTAAACAGTAACTGCCATACAAGTGGCACAGTGAAAGACTGGTTAGAGCGTCTGCCTCACAGTTGTGAGGACAGGGGTTCAATCCCCGGCCTCGCCTGTGTGGAGTTTGCATGTTCTCCCCGTGCCTGCGTGGGTTTTCTCCGGGCACTCCGGTTTCCTCCCACATCCCAAAAACATACATGGTAGGTTAATTGACAACTCTAAATTGCCCGTAGGTGTGACTGTGAGTGCGAATGGTTGTTTGTTTGTATGTGCTCTGCGATTGGCTGGCAACCAGTTCAGGGTGTACCCCGCCTCCTGCCCAATGATAGCTGGGATAGGCTCCAGCACGCCCGCGACCCTAGTGAGGAGAAGCGGCTCAGAAAATGGATGGATGGATGGATGGATGGATGTATCAGAGGTGTGAAGTATTTAAGATTATTATTCAGGTGTCTGTACTTTGAGTATTTATTTTTCTGGCGACTTTGTACTTAACAAAAATATCTGTACTTTCTACTCATTACATTTTAATGTAATGAGTTACATTTAGTACATTTAAAACCTAAGGATAACGACAATAAGGCGTAAAATACAAGGGTGGTAAAACAGTCTACTTATTCCAGCGGTTTTTAAAATTAGACCTTAATTCCTATAAAAAGGGTATCTTCAAATGGCGGGAATCATCACGCGGGCGTATTTTTCTCACCTACGCTGCTGTAACACTGTCTACGCTCAGTATTGACGGTAGTTCTTTTGATCACGTGACCATAATGAGCCGATCAAATAGTTTGTTTAGCAGAAGCGATTTGAAGACTTGAAGTCAAGTCAAGCTCAATCTGGTGCTCTTTCCTGAGTTGTTTAACATATCTCGATGTAAATACCAGGAAACTAAATCTGGAATTCTCAACTTTTGTCTCATTTTCATCTTTTGATCTGAAACCCAAATGTCATCAGTATACAACAAAAACAAACAAAGTATTGACCTCGCCGTTCCAATACTTTTGGAGGGCACTGTATAGATACAAAAATATATACCATGAACATATATAAGTATTATATGGGCCATTCACAAAGTTGTATTTTGTCTTTTTTAGCTCTACATTTGATGATCTACTACACATATTGAACTATTCAAAATGTGTATTGGCCAGACTCAGGCAACTTAATAATAATAAATAACAGGAGTGTTTTGTTTTTTTAAGAATATGAGCAAACATAACCATATATAACCATATTAGCAAACATAGCCATATGGCATTTAGGCTAACAGAATGTTAACAGTAAGCAAATTACAGATCAATGTGCAGGATGCTAAATAATATTTTCATGGTGCATTTCTACATATAATATCCTGGGGATTAAAATAGTACCAATTTGGTGGAATGGCATAAAAGCTTTAACACAGTTGGGGGAGCGCATGGTTACCAATACATTTAGATCGTTATTTAGTTTAGTGTGTGTCTTAAGGCTATAACGAGCAGCTAGAGCTGGTAAGATACGTCACGTGCGTGACTCCGCTCATCTACAAACGACCCTATTTATGACCAAATGCTCACTTCTCTCAAAATAATTCACACTTACATATCTTTTATCTGAACTTATGTCGTTTGAATGTGTCAATATTGCTAACCTGTCTGACGTTCTTTCAACTCGTTGACAACGCCATTCAGCGAACTGGCTTTATAATATATTAGGCTTTGTAGACCTATTTAGAAATGCAGTGTCATTTTTATTATTTTTTTTATTTAAAAAAAGAAATACAGTGTCTTTCAACTTGCGCTGAGGGTGGGCGCTCAGTGTGGTGTCTCCATGTTCATCACGAGTATGGGGCAACGGGCCAATAGAATCAAGGCAAACTGTGTCTGTGTGTCACGTACGTACGCACGTGTACACACACAGACACAAACACACACATGAAAGAAAACTGGCTGAGTGACAACACGCTGCATCATGTGCAAAACCAAATTTAGACGTGTTGAGGAATAAATGTCTTTAATTTATTTTGGGAGAAATTCCCAAACATTTAAAAATCTGAACTGTACTGTCTTTGGGCCCGTTTCGTGGAGGATAACTTTGTATATAAGCTTTCTCACACTGCTTAAAATCCATTTCCGGGTTTGGAGCGCGTGACCCAGCTGGGCAGCCGCCGCCAACCCGTCCAAATACAGTATACAAAAGCATACATGTGTTGTGGTTTAAAAAATACTTCACTATATTTATAGTGCTGCATGTAACTGTGGATTAAATAGCGAAGCTTGCTGTCTGTGTCCAAAATCTGCGTTAGACATGAATACCGCAAGCCGGTTACGTTGAAGTGATTGAATGGAACCCATTCAAAATATCCTCCTTTCTTTTACTTCACCCACGTGATACGTCCCCTCCTCTGTGGGGTTCTGAGTCGTGGACAAAAATCCAACGCTTAGTGAATTCTGCTTCACGCTGATAGTAACACCCTATATCGAATTATAAAAATGCAAAGTCGGTATGACCCCTGCCCATCCCGCCAGAAGCACCAAAACCCGGTTTGATGCCCATGCCATCACAGTGCTTGACTGGCCATCCAACTGCCCAGATCTAAACCCCATTGAGAATATATGGGGTATTATCAAGAGGAAAATCAGGGGCACCAGACCCAAAAACAAAGAAGAACTGACAGCAAGCATCAAGGAAATCTGGGCTTCCATAACTCCCAGGCAATGCCACATGCTGATTGCCTCAATGCCATGGCGCATCGAGGCAGTGATTAAAGCAAAGGGATTCCCAACCAAATATTGAAGATTAACATATCGTTTTAAAAGTACCGTATTTTGATTGATTTAATGTGACCCTAATTCATTTTTTCTACATAAACTGAGAAGTAAATGGTGATTTCTTCACAGTATTAAATTGTTTTGAATTCCTGATTTCGTGGGGTTTATGAGCTGGAAGCCTAAAGTGTGTAAAAATAATCAAATAAATACTTCAAATTGTGGGCCCTGAATCTGTAATCTATGAAAGTTTAACTTTTTGAATGGAATTATGGAAATAAACTTTTCCATGACATTCAAATTTTTTGGAAAGGGTGTGCGTGTATAAATAAATGACTCAATGCTTTAATTTAATAATCTCAGACTGAAGATATGCGGAACTTACATTGCGCTTTTTGCTTTGTAAAGTCCAGCCTGTGGTATCCAGTTTTTTGCCCTTTTTGTCCTTGCTTTCTTGTTGCAGGTAATCACTGGGGACAATACGGTAAATTAGTCTTGACACCCAATAGCTTAAAAAAGTCGTCATGCAAAAAAAAAAATAATATATCCCTTCAGGGATCCATGTCAAACTTACAACAACAACTTGCATGCTTCATCATTGTTCCCTCCCATAGAGTCAAAGTATGTGACAGCCTTTTTGCGGAAATCCACCACCTGGGAAAAGGAGTTTGAAAAGAAAAGCTCCAAAGCTTACAACATGCCCATCAGTCCCAAGGGGGGTTTCAACTGGTCATGAACACTTACAGAGAGGCACCAGTGCATACTCAGGTGGACAGGAACCAACAGAATGTCTTTGGAAAAGATGTCCATCTTTTTGGTCCATCGGCGGACAGCGGAGTAGCCGCTACTGCGCAGTTTGGGATAGAAGAATGTGCTGAAGGTGTTGACCGAAGGCAGCTTGGGGCCTTTGCTCCGCTCCACCAGCAGATTCATGTAAAAGTTGATCACCTTAAAAAGGAAGGGACAAGGAATTTACTGGACCAAGCCAACAGTAAAGGAGAGCTCAAGACCACATGGAACATTTCATGTCTTCATTTTCCTTTATAGTAAGAAATAATTTGTTTTCATTCAAATTACAACTGTAGAGGTAAGATAAATCAATTTAGCATGATGTCAAGAAAAAAGGTTAGTGCATTATTCTTATTTAACCTTTGGTAACAAAAGGGATCCATCTGCAGATTTGGGAGAGAATACACAATTTGTCTGTTTTATTACAAACAGGAATCGTATGTGATCTGCCCATATCATTGACCAAGAACACAAGCTGTCCTTTACACTATGTAAAACTAGAGTTGTCCTGATCCGATAACGGGATTGGAAATCGGGGCCGATCATGAAATTTTCATCTTATAGTTATCGGGTGGAGATCAAATTTATTTCATTTTATTAAATGTTTAACATCATAAAGCGACTAAATAATCCTGAGGTACAAACATACTGCCAAATGGAACAGCAAAAGCTTAGTTTTACAGTGGGTACTGAAAGTTTTCAGACCCCCTTAAATTTTTCACTCTTCGTTATATTGCAGCCATTTGTTAAAATCATTTAAGTTATTTTTTTTCCTCAATGTACACACAGCACCCCATATTGACAGAAAAAAACAATTGTTGAAATTTTTGCTGATTTAATAAAAAAGAAAAACTGAAATATCATACAGCCATAAGTATTCAGACCCTTTGTTGTGACACTCATATTTAACTCGGGTGCTGTCCATTTTTTCTGATCATCCTTAAAAGGGTTCTACACCTTCATTGGAGTCCAGCTGTGTTTGATTATACCGATTGCTCTTGATTAGGAAAGCCACACATCTGTCGATATAAGACCTTACAGCTCGCAGTGCATGTTAGAGCAAATGAGAATCATGAGGTCAAAGAAACTGCCTGAAGAGCTCAGAGACAGAATTGTGGCAAGGCACAGATCTGGCCAAGGTTACAAAAAAACATTCTGCTGCGCATAAAGTTCCTAAGAGCACAGTGGCCTCCATAATCCTGAAATGGAAGACATTTGGGACGATCAGAACCCTTCCTAGAGCTGGCCGTCCGGCCAAACTGAACAATTGGGGGAGAAGAGCCTTGGTGAGAGAGGTAAAGAAGAACCCAAAGATCACTGTGGCTGAGCTCCACAGATGCAGTTGGGATATGGGAGAAAGTTCTACAAAGTCACAACCATCACTGCAGCCATCCACCAGTCGGGGCTTTATGGCAGAGTGGCCCGACAGAAGCCTCTCCTTTGTGCAAGACACATGAAAGCCCACATGGAGTTTGCTTCAAAAAAACACCTGAAAGACTCCAAGATGTGTGGAGTGTTTGTACATGTATCAAATGCATCTCTATTAGCATCTATAGTATTGCTTACTCAAAAAATAGAGCCCTGGCATGTTGTTCAGCCCTTGCTTACCTCATCATTTAGCCAGCTGAGGCCACTCAGAGTCTGCAGATCCTTGCGTGTCAGACTGAGACCAAAACCTTCACTACATACTTCATCAGGACTCCCACGTCTTAACACCTTGTCCACTTGAGCCTCCATTTCCTAAACATACAGACACAAAGATCACAGGTAAGACACGAAACAAGTTTACACATTTACAGTGATAGGTACTGTATTTTGAGACTTGGCAGATTTGAGTTTCTATTTTAAATGTGTTAATTTTCTACATGTATACGCACATGCAGCACAAATTGCAGATAATAATACCTCTGTGAGTTCTGGGAATTCTGGTTTATCGTCCAATGACTGGGGCTCTTCTATAACTAGTGTCAAAGGAATCTCCGTCTCCAAAGGTACTCGAACATGAACCTCCACATCTGTGCTGCGTTGCCCTCCTTCGGACAGGCGCTAAAAAAACCAATGCCATCACGGGTAGGTGAAATCCCAAAGAGCAGACTAAAAAACGGAGTGAACAATAGTCTGAGTGTTGTATAGTCACCTGTCGCTGCAGCTGGGCAGCTAAGGCCTCTTGCTCTTCTATCTGTCTTCGCCTTTCTCTTGCCCGAGAATCATAAATACTTGTCCTAAAGTCACAGGATACAATACACAATTTGTAAAGTGTCTAAAATAAACAATCACAAATACATCATGTGAATTTATTTACTTACAATTCTTTAATCCATAACTCAGGTTGGAAACATGGCATGCTGTGAAGAGATGTTGTAATTTCTGATAAAAATACACGCAACTGGAATTTAAGCCCTTAATTATGAGTTAGTTATTCGTATAACATTCGTCATATATGAAATAACAGTCAACACAAAATTAACAGAACAAACAATGACATGTCAACATCTTGCTTGTATAGTTTCATTTCAAAATTATTCAAATTCAAAGAAATCCTAACCTTGAGGAATCTTGCTTTTTACTCTTTTGATCATTTACAATAATAACAGAGTTGCCATCGTGGGCTGCAAGACAAAAGAGCGAAAGGAACACCAACAAACTGTAAGAATAAGCAAATGTAAAATCAATTCAACCATTCCATTGTGAGTACAAACAAGAGGATGGCTAACTTGATGACTGAGTGTCGTGAGAGCAGGTGTCCAGCACAGCGGATGGGGAGGGCTGACTGGAGCTGAGGTCCACATCGAGAGACCATGTCTGGTAGTTCTCTGGCTTGCAAAAGGAAGCCACTGGGCTGGGAAGGTTGCTGGAGCTCTGGCTCGACACACCCCTGGGGCTGGGAGGGCTGCTTGGTCCTTCCGAAGTATCCCCTGCCACTGAACTGGTGAGGGAAGAGAAGTGTAGCAGTCTTCGGCTGGGGCTCAGGAAGCTGGTGCTAATGATAATGTGAAGAGGATGACAATGACATTTTTGCAGGAAACATTTACAAACTATAAAACTGTTGCACTATACTATGGACAGGCTGGTTACCAGTTCCAAGGTATACTGTGGTTTTAAAAAGTTACTATTTTAAAAACCGCTGAAACTTTCCATTAGCAGTATGAGCTGTTTTTTTTTTAACTGTTTTTTGTCATCGTCAGTGCATACAAAGTGTCAAAACAGAACAACACTTCTTTGTGGTGTGTCAAATTTATGTCAAAACTTATTTTTTTTTACTTTACAGGGACAATGCAACTGATAGAAAATCACAATTAATGTCTAGGTTTAACGGGTTGAGTGATATAAAGTATTGGAGCATTCATACATACAAATCTCTCTGTGACCTCACGATGGAATGTGAGTAGCCGTTGTGAAGACAAGACTGACCACCTGAGACCATGGCCAGAAGCTGCCGATATGCCTCCTTCTCCTCTAAATGAACAGACTGGACAAAACATTCCATGAGCCAAGAGCTCTAAAAACAACAACAACAAGTGACTATGATGGCGGTAACGTCTCACCTCCTGTGCTGTGCAACGGGCTTTGGCTTGATGCATGTGGCCCGCTGAAGTTCTGTGTGACGGCCTCTGTGGTACTTTGATTGGAAATGTTTTGTCATACATGCTGGTGCAGGAGCTGCTTGCTGTGGACCCTCTACTAACCACACTAAACAAAAACAAATAGTCATGTCATCAAATACAACCAACCAGAATACACGGAAAGAGCTAGAATATATCATCAGCTCAGGAAAATGTTTTTAATACCTTGGTGTACTATATTTTCTGATGTTTACGGGCCTGCCGAGCCATGCGGAGGTGTGCAATTTCGGCGTGATGGTGGGGGGAAAGCTGCCTGGGTGCCCATTTATTTTTGGGACTTCCTGAAGTGTTGGATTCATGTGCACTTGTCGCCTGCAAACTTTACATTCCCAAACAGACTAGTCATTACATACTGGAGTCATTGGATGGTTAGTCACATAACTGCACCATGACCATGAAAATAATTCCCACCAAAGGCTTCAAAAGACTTAATGAAACACTTCAGGAAATAAACTCACCTGATTTGGGTGTTTTCCACTCTGAAGTTGTAGCAGGAGCAGCAAAAGTCTGATCCAGGGAGTTTACTTCTGAGTTCTTAGAACATAAGACGGGGAGCTTGCTTGAATTAAACAACTCTGAAGCAGTTACATGAAGGGCTGGGCGATATGGTGTTTAAAAAAAAATGTGTCAAATAATCTAAAAAATAATAATAATAAATCTGACTAATTTTTTTTGCTCCTTCACTTACAGAAAAAGCAAATAATGACGATATTCAAACGTTTTGCTTTGTTTGTTATCCCTTCTGGGGTTTACTTCCCCTGAAAAAAAATTTTCCCGCTGGGTATAAATTTGCATCAACTTCTTTAGAAATAATAAAAACATATTTTTCTGTATAGTTAATATTAAAATAAGTATTCTCTCCAAAAGAAAGTCCATTTTGCAAAAATATGTTTTTAAACACGATTCTCAAAGAATTAAAATAAAAAAAGATTTCAACAACTTTAAATAAAAAAATGAGCAGCCAAGCTGCATGGCTCAGCTGCTCCACATCTGTTGTCACACCCCATAAACTCCCTTACACTCTTTTCTCATGAAGAGTTGTACAGTTGAGGCCAGGCCACCTCCGCAATGTATTTGCTGCTTGGAAGGACATACATAGGGTCAAAAGTTTCCAACACGTTTATAAATTGTAACCATGTCTTTGCCAATGTTTAGCACAACTGACTGTGATTGACTAACCATATGAAAATTCTGCTCATGTTGTCTGTTTCTTTGACGGAATTTAAGTCGCTTGTCACTGTTTTAAAAACAAACCACTAAAGGTGTCAAAGTTTACTAACTACAACAAAATAGTTTCTAATTTGGTAACACTGACTGTGCTTAAACTGAAAACTCCATTCATTTTGCAGCCATGTTCGTGGAACCACTGCATTTAAAAGTGAAGATGCACATTTAGCCATGAAAGCCACATTTTAATTTGTAATCATCCTGATAAATAATCCAGAATTTGTCAATCCATTGTGACATGTACGCACCCTAAATGTTTAACTTACAAGAATTGGTGTCCATCTTCCTGCTGATGTTGAGGGCTGTGGCTGACATTGTTCAAGAGGATGACCAGAGGAGGAAGGCAGCATGTTTTTTAAGGTAGGGCTCACACTGTTCTTCATCCACGTCGCCACACTGGAACTCCGATTCTTTACTCCTTCAGCTGCAATCTTGACAGTGTCAATAAGATCTCCTGATGAAAAACAAGAGCGTTAGTAGAGTTGTAAAACTACAATGACGATAGCTGATGAGGTGATCTTCAAATTACCCATTCGAGATTTCTTTACTGTGAGTTCATCTTGGTCACCTAAATGCCCGTCTTCTAAACTTAAAAGAGAAGGATACACGTTATTAGAATACGAAATGACCGATGGACGAAGTTAAGTTCATTTGTTTGAGCACTTACCATTCAACTGGTCTTTTCCGTCTCATCCTTATGTGGTCATCTCCAGGTACCCGGTCTGTTTGAGATGGTTTCACAACTGGAACACCATTGCGAAGATTGGCAACGCTTGACTCTACCCATTCGTACAATTTATTGAGCATGGCTTCAAGCTTACTAAATTACGCCGCTGGTTGACAATTAAATCGCTTCAAGTGAGTGCCGTCTAGCGGTCTCTGGAGCCAACACAAATGAACCTAGCGCGAGTCATTCGAGCGAGACGCTTAAACAGGGATAAGTCAGAGTTTCCCACTGAGCGATAGTCCGCAAAGGGAGAATTTGCTAACCTATTTGCTGGCAATGCTAACTAGCTTGCTAGCCAACGTCGTTAGCAACGCGGCTAATTTACACAACTATGTCTAAATTACTACAGAGGCGCTAGAGCTCGCAGCCAGTGCATTCGGAATACCCGCTATGGTGTTATGTCTCACACAAATCCGTTCAATATCCTGAACGACACGTTAGTTGGCCAAAAAACTCGTTGAAGAGTACTATCTCCCGCTTCTTCCTCATTCAAAACCACAACATGGCTGAACCGTGTGTCCCACTATTGAATGATTTGATTGGATAGCTGCACGACGTGAGGACTTCTATGCCAGCATATTACTGGTTGTTTGCGGGCCGAGGTGAGCGTTTGATTTCGACGTCACAGTGACCGGCGTTGACCGCGACATTTCTCTGTCAACTACGTGAAAACGCAAAGTAATTATTTGTAAACAATTCCCACAGTGCCTAAAAAACATGATTGAGTTCCAGTAGTTGATTTCCCAATCCTAATTTAGCCAAGGCACATATTTTATATGTTTTAGAAATCCCACGGCACACCACCAAACACAAATTGATATACCGTACTGAATAATTATCATATACTGTAATACAGTGGTTCTAAAAGTGTGGTACGAGTACCACTTGTGGTACGCGGGCTCTCTCGAGGGGTACACAAAAGAATCACTGCCTAAGTACCATCATTCATTTTTCAAGAACAGTTTGTTTTAAAACATTTATTTGGGTACAATTTTCATTTAACATGTACGTGCAATACATTTTTATTTAATTTTATTTCTGTAAAGCTTTTTTATTTTCTTACATTTAAGTGCAGTGCTCATGTTAAAACTGCATAATGTTACAGTGGCTAACAATAATTCTAAAAATACTTTTTAGGAATGAAACCTATGTCTTGGTTTGAGAATCACTGCTAGTGGAAGAGCATTTTGTTCTACCAGTCACTATACAAAGATGGCAAATGCAGTGGATGAAAAAAAGTATGTGCATTTCGTAAATTTCTGCATAAATTGGTCATCAAATGTGGTCTGGTTTTCATCTAAATCACAACAACAAACAGAGTTGCTTAGACTAATACCACACAAACAATTAAATGTTTTCATATTTTTATAGAAAATAACATGTAAACATTCACAGGACACGGAGTAAAAAGTAAGTGTACCTGTAACTGGTTGACCATCGTCTTGCAGCAATAACCTCAACCAAATGTTTCCTGAAGCTGCAGATCAGACGTGCACGATCAGGATGAAGTTTGGAACATTCCTCTGTGCAAAACTGTTGCATTTCAGCGAGATCCCTGGGATGTCTAGTTTGAATAGCTCTCTTGAGGTCATGCCACAGCATTTCAATCGGGTTCAGGTCAGGACTTTATATATAAAAACTTGTATTAAGCTGGAAAGGTTACAAAGGTATCTCTAAAAGTCTTGATGTTCATCAGCCCATGGTTAGACAAATTGTCTATAACTGGAGAAAGTTGAGCACTGTTACTTCTTTTCCAAGAAGTGGCCATCCTGTAAAGATGACTGCAAGAGCACAGCGCAGAATGCTCAATGAGATTTAAAAAAAAAAAAAGACTACAGCAGAATAGCGCAAGACCAGAGAGAGACAATCAGAACCGTTGGTTTTCGAAGGAGGAAGCAATATTATTTTTCTTTTTATCTATGCAGCACTTTTTCAAATGGAACTAAAATTGGAATAATGGAAATTTCCAAAAGCAACTGTAAGTAAATTACGTCATCAGGTCATCATTATATATATTAGCTTTGTTTTAAATGGGAAAAGCGGGGTAAACCGTTGTGGAAATTGACAGATAAACAGTTGATGGTTTTTGTCAATGGGAGAACAAATTAAAGACACGTTCGTACACAGGAACACTTTAATAATGTAGGCTGTAACATTACAATGAAATGCAGTGTTCACACTTTATACTGCATTCAACATAGTCAATGCATTTCAAGGCCACTTCATTCGACTTTCAAAAATAAACTTCATGCATTTCACTCTCATTTCCTGAAATATATAGTTCTGTCATGTCATAGAAAAATAAAGTTAAAATATATATCATTAGCCCTCCTCAAGCTCAGACCCTAACCCTAACCTAACCGTAGTCAATGGCACTATCATAATAACCATATGATCAGATTTAAAATATAACATCCAACCATCCATCCATCCATTTTTAAAATCGTGCTTATCCTTATTTGGATCACAGATGGGCTGGAGCCTATTCCAGCTGACGTTAGGCGACAGGCAGGGTACAACATGGACTCGTCGCCAGCCAATCGAAAGTAACATATAGACAAATGAGCATTCACACTCTCATTCACACCTAAGGACAATTTAGACCATACATGTCAAACTCAGGCCCGGGGGCCAAAATTGGCCCACGGTGAAATTATATTTGGCCCACAAGACCATATCAAATGTGTATTACAGCTGGCAAATAGAAAGGTAGTTGGAGATAGAAGATGGAGAGATGGAAGAATTCATGTTATCTATTTAAATACAAAACAACAAACGAATACCACTGATGTCTTTTATCGCAAATTTCATTTCTCGTGTTTATATTAGTTTGTTTGTTCCAGATTGAGTCTTTAAGCAAAATTGAAGTTTGTTGTTAAGTTATAAACTGTCACGCTACATTTCTGCAGAGAAAGGAAACGTGCACATCGCAGTGATTTTTCATTAAATATTGAGTTTGGCCCGCAACATTGTCCCAATTTTTTATTTTGGCCCACCGTGAATTTGAGTTTGACATCCTTGATTTAGAGTCTTCAAGTGAAACTCTAACATGCATGTATTGAAATGTGGGAGGAAGCCGCAGTACCAGGACAACATTCACACAGAAAGGCAGGAGCTCGGATTCAAACCCCCAACCTCATAACTGAGACACAAAAGTGCTAACCACTCAACCACCGTGCTGCCAAAACAACAAATTACAACGCAGTACAAATATTAGAGAATTACATTTTAACATTCAACACTGCAATTAGCTACCTCTTCGATCCACATTAACAGTGTAGAGGTTTCTTATGAACAAAAAAAGCATCTACTGTATGACTCAAAACAAAATAAAAAATATAAAACCTTCACAAATAATCTGAGTTTGATAATAGAATGACAATATACATTGGCAGAGGCAATTTTTTTTTAATAAGAGTTATGCATCTATATATTACATCATGAATTAGCATCTACAGTATATTATGTAATAACACAGGATGCAGATTTGGGTCTGGAGACATACATACAGAGGGTTTGAACATGTTCTGGCCATGTGATTTAAGAGCTCCATAACATACCAACAGCATGCTGGTAAGAACCTGTTGGGTGCAGTTAATGACAGATGTGTCCGTACAATACCTCACAGTAGTTCACTGCACAAGATTCACAAATGATTCACCATAATAGGAATATGCGGCAAAAAATATTGTGTTACAACTCAAGGATTTGTCACTACATCTACCAAAATGACTTATTACACAACGACCATTATTTACTATTATTAATAATTGTGCCGCGCTTAAGGTTGTTATTTTACTCCTGTCTTGTTCCAAATATTTGGAGGAAGAAGGAGAAGATGTAGACTATGTCCAGGTAGATGCTGAGAGTGGCAAAGATGTACTCTTCGGGGCTCATGGTGTACCGCTTGGTGCCCATGAGGAGCTGGGTGTCAAATGCCAAAAACTTGCAAAGGAAATACATGTAAAAGTAAATATCGGCTTGTAATCATGTGCTCAAAACACCGCATGTTCTCATTCTGGATCTGACACTGGGAACTTACCATGGTGAACAATATGGCTCCCAAAACAGCATATGTGGTATCCAACCAGGGTACCTGAATTACATAAATTACCCAGGTAAATATGGTTGTAGTTTATACAAGACCAGAATGAATCCACCTTGAGGCAATCATTTCATTTTATTGAATTTATTAAATATTTCTGCATCAAACAAACTGTTATACAACTTCCCCGTTTGTATGAAACAATTCTTTATATTTAGTTCACCGATAAACAGTGTTGATTCATGTTGTGACCAAAATGTAATGCAGTGGTGCCATGAGATACGAGTGACCAGATTTACAACGTTTTCGAGATACGAGCAGACATTCTGCCAATTTTCTGCTTTGATCTGCGAGCAAATTATTTGAGATTTGAGCACTGAATGGTGGCAATGAATTAATACAACGAGCAGCGGTTTGGCAGATGGTGAATAATTCTTCAAAAAAGAGGCTTCAAGCTTATTACTGCCACCCCCAGTCGAAGTTTACTGTCAAACGAAATATAAAACAGAGAATTACATTTTGTAGCTTTGCTTTATAAAAGTCAGTTTAGCTTAATGCTAACAATCAATGCAAAAGCCATGTTATGTGTTATGCAATGGCTCTTTTAACACAAATGGTGAAGCAACCCATGTAGACAGACAATACCCACAGACATATATTCTTGATCCTCTAAGAAGAATGACTAATGTTATTGTGGCTTACTAAGGAGTTTGTATGTCTGTATTATTGGCTGGCGACCGGTTCCGGGTGTACCCCGCCTCCCGCCTGAAGATAGCTGGGATAGGCTCCAGCAGCCCGCGACCCTAGTGAGGATAAGCGGTACAGAAAATGGATGGATGGATGTAATATACTGCCTCTTGGTGGTCAAGGCGCCGTACAATGTCCACTGAATCACAGCAAGAAATGTTGCAAAAACAATTACATTTTTAACATTCTATTCCATTCATTACTTTATATTTTTTATAAAATACAGTATTAAAGAGTGCTATTTTTCTAATTAAAAAAATATTATTGGTGTTTTTGGGAGGCTGGAATGGATTATAGGCATTTCCACTCATTTCAATGGGTGAAGATGATTTGAGATATGAGTCTTTTATGTTACTTGCGTGATCACAAAACAAATTCAGCCCGTATCTCAAGGCACCACTGTACAGTGTAGTAGAGCCACTCACGCTGACTGGGTGAATCGAGTCGCAGATTTTAAAATGCCAGTGGAACACTTTTTATACATTCTATAAGTGGGCATGTTGAAAGAAAACATGTCCTTTGGTCACAAACTATTACTGAATATATGTGTAGCAAAAAGCGAAAGTTACTGTAGTACCATTAATTTTGTAATGCTGGGTTGTGATTCTTACGATACTTACATATTGAAAGGGAAGGACAATAGCAAGCACTAGTCCAGAGATGAACATGACCATACAGAAGATAAGGAGCACACCTTGGTATGATGTCACATCAATCTGGAAGGAGAGAGCACATGTTTTCACTCAATACTTTGTCATGCGTGTTGTATGAAATGCAAAGCAAAGGGGAGCAAAAGTAAAAATGTCACCTTAGTTTGGAAACTGAGGATTGTAACTAGGAGACAGACCGCAGTGGTGATGCCCAGACACATTATCACCGATTTGGTGTCATAGAAGCTTTTTGAATAAGCAAAAAAAATACAGTCAGGTTGCATTGATGAAATTAATGTTACAGTACATGCTACTGTTGTAAGGATGTCACTGGGTATCTACAAACAGCCACACAACAGTAGATCGCTCTTTCTTAACAAGGTGATTAATAATACGTGGTTGTTATAAAACTCATGCGACAAAAATGTAAATCAGTGGACGCACTAAAGTGTACTGTACCTGGATAACATCCCTGTCATGTAGGAGAGTGAAAGGGTCTGTAACAGACAAGAAGACAGTAACAACAGCCATAAGACATTAGACTCATTGCTCACAATATTTGGTACACCTGCACAATTTAATAAGCTCTAACGCAAAAATTATCGCGAACAGTCGACTTTGACAAATATAACAATGCAAAGTTTTGATACTATCAAATTTATTATACATTATATTATTGTGGTTGTAGTTTGTAAGTTATTTTGGTTCATTTATATGCATTAGCAGCAACATAAAATGAAAAGTTACCCAAGTGTCTGGAGAATGCTTATGGATATTCGTCATTGTCTAAATTAATTACATTGCGCTCATGTAAACTGTATTTTATAGAAGTGACACGCAATTTACTTGTACAATAAAAGTATAAGTTTTTTCAAGCAGCATTTGTTTGGAAACAGTTAATCAGTTTTGTACTTACAAAGATGGCAAGCAGGATCAGATTCCATGGAAACTTTCTCCTATAGGAGTGAGCAAATGGGATTTATGATCACATTAGGAATGTATGATTTGTTTGCTATGTTGCTTATTCATGTGAGACTTTACCTTGGTGCGGAGCAACAAGACAGAGTCAAATATGTAACGAAGAACACTGCGCTGTTACACAAAAAGAACATTACTGTTAGATAGCAGTGACATGAAGCTGAGAGTGTAACTAGACTGGGTGGATATAGTGTACTTACTAAGAGGCCCAGTACCACCCCGGGTTTGTTTGAATGTAGTCCTTCACAGGAACACTAAAAATGTGTTTTTGGTCAAATAAAAATTATTCTAAGCACTGTAGATTTTTTTTAAAGATGTCCATTATAGTATTTTGGAAGATAGTACAGTAGTGCCTTGGGAGATTAATTCATTCCATGACCACGCTTGTAACTCAAAACACTCATATCGCAAATCATCTTTCCCCGTTGAAATGAATGAAAATGCCATTAATCCATTACAGCCTCTCCCCAAAAAAAACATTAAAAATTTTTTTTTTTTTTTTAATTAGAAAAAAGGACTCCAAATATCATCCATCCATTTTCCTTACCGCTTAATATTAGTCGTTCTCAGCAGAGGATAAAGAATATGCCTGTGAGTATTGCTATATTATCTGTCTACATGTGCTGCTGCACTGTTTGTGTTCAAATATCCATTGCTTAAGGGTTATAACACCGACACAGATACTAATCATTACCCCGTCCCTATGGTGTTTCCCATTATGTGTTAGTATTAAGCTAGCGGAGGCTATGTGGTTGTTTGAAATACACAACATGCAATTCACTATTTTTTTTGTATGTTTAGTTCGACAGTCCCTTCAAATAGGAGTGCCAATAAACAACTTGAAGCCTCTTATATTGAAAAAAATAATAATAATTCTATCTGCCAAACTGTTGCTTGCTTCGAAGTGATTTCAGTCACTGTCACCCTACAACTCTTGTATCTCAAGTTTGTGCTCGCAAGTCAAAGCAAAACATTGGCTGAACTATGGCTTGTATCTAAAAAAAATAAAATAAAATCTGGTCACTTGTATCTCAAGGCACCACTGTATCGTAAAAGAGAAAAGGGCTGTCTCACCAGAAAGTGAAAAGAGAGACAATAGAGAGCGTTACCAAGAGCTGGATCGCCAGGATGGCGTACACCTACAACCACATTAAAACATGTTATTCTGTTGTTCAAAGGATTAATATGTCACAAGCTTAAATAACCCAAAATATAATGCTCATGATACCTTACGTATGAAGACCCTCCGGATGTTCCGATCATCCCAGGTGAACTCTGTTAACATCTCAACATCACTGTAGCAAGACTCACTGGTGCCTATAATTGATTACAGGAAACCAACACAAATTTATATGTAATCATGGATTTTCGAGAGCAGCCATGGCCAAGTCAGCGAGCATAAAGGACAAAAACATAGCCCAGCCCATTACAAAGAGCCACACAACAAAGGGTTGCCCACATTACCACGGCGAAAGTAAGTTACAGTCACAATATTAACTAGACTTTACACCGATTTTATCGTCCTTATCGGTAGCGGCCGATAATTAGCATTTTATGCTGTCGGCTTTAATGTCATAATTCGCCACGCAAAAGACATGTACTCCGCGTCGCCATCGTGCACAGTATATTTGAATCCAACAGGTAGTTTATTTTTAGCCTTGTCTTTTGGCGTAGTCCCGTAAATATCTGACAGCCAATAAAGTTATGAAAAAAAAAAAAACGTTGGCCGTGTGGAACAGACAACACGTCTGAGACAGACAACACGTAATGCCCGGACCAGACTACAGGACAAAGTTGCTCTTTCAAGATTGCACTATGTCAGACTACTGCAATAAAATCTTGTATTCCGATACCATCGCACACCGTTTTTGCAACCGATACACTCGTTATCGTGGCGACGACAACAAGAGTGGATCGCGCCAACTATATTATGAGGACAAAATAGGGAAAAACGTGTGTTGGTGTTCACCGGTGCTCAGGACAGGAGAGGACGTTTGTTTAAGGCTTGCTCGAGGTGTGTTCCCGTACTTTGAATACGATACGGCTCGCAAGCAGGCAACAAAAACGTTATGTAGCCTAGCAAGCTACTGCTAGCACGAGCGGTTGTACGTAAACATGCCGCCATTCTGTCGAATCATGCTCTAAAGTTTCGGTGTGGGTGAAGTAATTTAATTAAAAATAAAGTCATTTATTACAGGAAAATTAGCATCCATTATTTCTGTCATGTAATGTTGGTTTGGCCTGACTGATTAGAATACACAATATGACTAGAGCGGTGATTTCCAACCTTTATGGAGCCAAGGAACATATTTTACAATTGGCACACCAACATACAAAAATGTCACAAAAAGTGGATACATTAATTACTGTATTTACTTCCTGCCATCTAATAGAAGACCATTCATTTGTTCTGTCTGTCACTATGCCTCACTGGCATAAATAGAGGAACATTCATTCATTCATTCATCTTCCGTTCCGCTTATCCTCACAAGGGTCGCGGGAGTGCCGGAGACTAAACCAGCTATCTTCGGGCGAGAGGCAGGGTACAGCCGAACTGGACGCCAGTCAATCGCAGGGCACATGGAAACAAACAACCATTCGTATTCACACCTAAGGGCAATTTAGACTCTTCAATCAACCTACCATGCATGTTTTTTGGGATGTAGAAGGAAACCGGACTACCCGGAGAAAACCCACGCAGGCACGGGGAGAAAGTGTAAACTCAACACAGGCGGGCCAGGGATTTGAACCCCAGTCCTCAGAACTGTGAGGCGGATGTGCTAACCAGGCATCCACCGTGCTGCCTAGAGGAACATAGATACATTATTTATTGTAAATATATTTTTTTTGTGCAATTAAGTACACAAGTATACACAGGAAATGAACAGGTCATTTAAATAGACACATTCCTCCATCTTCTGATCAGATCGGTAATCGTTTTTTTAAACTCGCTGATCGGTCCCAAAAATCCTTATCGTGTAAAGCCTAATATTAACCACACCTGTGCAATCTAAAATAAACATCACAACCTGTTAACTTTGTCCTTTTCTCTGCTACTTGTCCTTACTAGGGTCACAGGTGAGCTGGAGCCTATCCCAGCTGATTTTGGGCAAGAGGCAGGGTACACCCTGACTGGTTGCCAGCCAATTGCAGGGCACTTAAAGACAAGCAAGCATTCACACTCACATTCACACCTACAGACAATTTAGAGCATTGATTCTCAACCAGTGTTCTGTGGCACATTAGCGTGCTATGGAAAATTATCAAATTTCACTTAATTGGTCAGCAATTTTTTATTGACAAGAAATGCTGTATTTTTGTTCATCTATCTATGCCAGCAATGTATAGTGACAAACAGAACAAATAAATGCTCTATTATTAGATGGCAGAAAGTATCCACTTTTTTGTGACATTTTAGTTTGGTGGTGTGCCGTGAGATTTTTGGAAGGTAAAATAAATAATAAATAATATAATAAATATATAAATATAATAAAATAAAGGTTGGGAATCACTGAGTTAGATTCTTCACTGAACCTAACGTGCATTTAGCAGGAGAAAATGCAAACCCCAGGCAGGCTGGAGCAGAGATTTGTATCCGGAACCTCAGGACCGTGAAGCAAACGTGCTAACCACTCAGTTGTGCTGCTTAGCAATCATCCTTGTCAATATTAGCATCTACAATTTTGCCCTGCAAAAATACTATTTTAACAGTTGACTGCCATACCATCTGGCTCGCACGTAGTACTATGTTAACCACCCCTGGTCTAGAGAGCCTCTCTTTTTTCAAAACATTTAATGAAAATATTAGGTAAATGTACTCACTGGCCACCATCTTCGGTGCACCTGCACAATCAAAAATAACAGCATTATAATTATCAGTGTTCTAGAGATCCTAGTTTATATCAGTAAATACAGATCTTGCTGAAGCTGAGGTTCATGCCAACCAACCCGCAGTGGCTTCCTCATAACTGGGCGGAGCAGGTGACACTGAGGACTGTCCACTGGATAAGTCACCAGGGTTCTTGTCAACGAGTGAAGGCTGAAAGCACAATTTATTGAGTTGGCAGCCTTGGAATGGATGCATTAAATCAAGAAGTAGTAAAAGAAATATTTATGTGTGTATTATAAGGATGACTTTAAATAGCTTCTTTATACTGTGCTATACTGCAAAAACCGCATGATGGGCTTTGATGATTCATCCATCCATTTATTTTCTTTAGCTCTTGTCCTCATTAGGGTCATGGCTGAACTGGGGCCAATCCCAACTGACTTTTCCAGACAAACAACAATTCCCACTCACATTCACCCCTAGAGACAAGTTAAGAGAATTTAACCTCACGTGTGTTTTTGCAATGTGGGAGGAAGCCAAGCTACCTGGAGAAAACCCTTACGGATTTGAACCCCCAAGCTCAGAACTGAGAATGTGAGGCAGATGTGCTTACCAGTCATCCACCGTGGAATGGGAAGGTGTATAATTTTGAATTTGTCCAACATTAGTTCATGCAATGACATGAATGACATTTGACTCCAATGCAAGAGCTGTATGGAAAATTCTCCCCTTACAAAGTTAATAATGCTGAATATTCATCTCCTCTTCACTTATGTTTAGCATTGTTATTGCTCTGTATTACACTATGCAGAGCTTTGTGCGGTCTTTTGTTATTCTCTTAGCTAAATGGATAAGCAAAATATGAAAAATAGCTCTGCGTGATGCATCGAATTTATGACGTACAACCCCTTGTTTATAGTAAAATATTTGTAAAGATAACTTTAATGATACTGCGCACCTAATGTTGTGGCCTGTGTATGTTTCCATTGTAAAACCTCACATGGTAGGCAGAGCTACGGCAATAAGTTATAGTGATAATGACGCATCATGTTAACCTATCAAGAATCAAATGCCACCACTAAATATGGATATCAATACACATTTCGTCGGTGACGCTGTATATGCAGATTATTTAATAGACGTGCGTGTTCAAGGGGCTTTTATGTAATCTTACAATATTTGAGCTAACAATGGAGCTCCTACCTTGCCCTGCGTCATGATTCTTCCCGGATTGCCAAGGTCGATCCACGCCACTTGGACAGAAGTGTCGATGGTGCCTCTTCTATAATTGTGACGCAACCCGAATTCGGCAAAAACAGCAGCAGCAGGGGGCGTGCGGCTTCCCCTCCCCCCTCCCCCTCTCACCCACACAGGGATGTTCTAGCAGCATCCAGGTGAAGCTGCAGGACACGCGATGCCGGGACTGGGAGCCCAATCCCTGCCCCGTATGAGATCAAAGGCTCGTTGGGATAGGAGACATCTGCACAAGTGTGGAATGGAAAGTTCTGCCTGTCGACATGTGGCGTCACCACGAGTTTTAACAAAAAAACGAATAGCACTTTTATTCTGGTAATATGGAGCAAATATTACGAAAAAACTGATAACAAAATATGGATTTCATTATCTATAGGACGCTCTCAGTCAAAATAACAGACAAATGCTCTCCCCCTGAGTTGTTGATTTTACAATGTTTCTATTTATACAGTGCTCACTTTGAAAGGGAAGCATTTATACATCTCAATAAACAAATGCACAATCTTATGAAGTTTGATGATTGCACTCTCCTGCGGTTGAATCTCCTAAAATTTATCTTTGCTAGACTTTCACTGGCGCATGCTCATTTTTAAATGGATTTGTTAAGATATTTTTTGGGAGGTGGTGGGGGGGGTTTTCTCATTCAGCGTGCCACAGAAAACTTTGATTCTGAAACTACGCTACAAAAACTATTACTTAATGTTGAGTACTAAATACTATTTTACACTGAAAAAGGCTAGCCATACAATTTCAGTGTACTGTACATTCACATTATTATAAAAAAAAAAAAACATCTATCTTTAATGTGTTTAAGACATGACATAGGTGCTACCGATCAATGCAAACTAGAACTAGCAGACATTCCAACAGCTTCTTCCCTCTTGCAATCAACTTCTTAAACAGCTAACCTACAATTCCATTGCAACATGCTGCCAATTTTTTTGTCCGGGTTTGTTGTCACATTTCTGTCGGTCCAATTATATATTACTCGTGTACTCACTGTAGTAGTCTCGCCACGCTGCACTATTTGCATATCTGTTGTTGACCAATACTGGCCACTCATGCCATGGTAGCATCTGCCCCATTTGCACACTGCCTGAGGAGTATCTGCAACATTTGCACAATCAACATTGTCCCAGATTATCGCACTACTCATTACTTTAAACTGCATACACTCCTTGAAGTCTCGGCGCCCTTTGCACAATGGTCATTGCACCGGACTATTGCAATATTAGTCATTCGAACTGTCAAAAAAAAATTATAATAATTTGTACTGGCATTACCAGATAACTAGCAACCCTTTATTGCTCCGTGACTGTTTTTGTCAATGTCTTTGTGTCTCAAAAGTGTTCTCTGTCAATTGACTGTCTGTTGTCGTACTAGAGCGGCTCCAACTACCGGAGACAAATTCCTTGTGTATTTTTTGGACATACTTGGCAAATAAAGATGATTCTGATGTTTATCGTAAACCTGCCCAATATGAAAAGTGGCCCCAAATAACCTTTGGTGTTATGAACCATGACATAAATACTGCAACATTACTTGAGTCGGTGAATCCATGTGTTTTCCAATATGTTTCTATTGTTTTGTAATTACATGAATGCACTTACACTTTGTACAAGGCGATCAAGGCCTTTTTTCTTCCCCAAACCTCAGAACCAGTGACATCATACCATTTTAACCTGCCTGTCAAGTCCACTCATTTCCAATCACTCTCAAAAATTAGGGGAGTTAATCACAAGGTTTCCTAACAAAAAGAGGAACGGTCAAGTTGATAGGCCCACCGAGTATTGCTGTTTTTGTGAATTCTTCAAGTTGTAACAAAAAGGGAGACAATAGTCTGTATACTTCATCATGACAACAGACAATACCCTGTAAATTAAATATCATTATTCAGGACTTTCATTGGCAATTAGCAATCAGATGCATTGTTACATTGTCATCTTGTAAATAAAGATTGAACACAAGTACCTGATTACATTTTACATAAAATGTATTTTCTAACCTTCTACATCCTTTTATTGGTTTCTAATCTCAGCTGCAAGTAAATGACATCACAGATGTGAAACCCGTCAGTGAACAGAGACTTGTGGTGTCCTTCAGTACATTTCACCTTCTCCTCTAGCTCCCTCCAGTCTGAGGTCAGAGTCATTTCTGCCCAGCGTGAACAAACTGACGACAGCCATCAAGGCTGCCAGCATCATGACCGCACAGCCCCCAAACATGTGTCTGGTACCGCTGCCGCCCTCCCCTCCACTTGTGCCCGACACCTCACCGTGGAGCGCGAGTAGTCCAATACAGGCCAGCAGATTCAGAGGTAGGCGGAACCAGGCCAGTACTCCTGTCCGCTTCTCTTCTGGGATCACTCTCCCCTGGAGAAAGCTGACCGCCGGGAAGTAGAGGCCGCAGGCTAGCTCCAGCAGCAGGAAGGCGAACAAGGATTCGTGAGGTCTCGGCTGACCTGGCGCGGTGGAAAAAGTCAGCATGAAGAATGAGAAGAATGCCATTAGAACAGCCAAGCAGAGTACGTGGCCCGGCTGTAGACGGTAGTGCGTGGAGGTGGCAAGGCGGTACATTAAGGAGCCAACCATTGAGGCGGCCATTAGACAGGAAAACACAATCCCTAAGGGAGGCCCATGAGGGTCCAGTACTGGGGTCCACAGGAAAACAAAGATGTAGAGGACACTTTCAAATAAAGCCTGCACACCACCCAAGAGCATGACCCTCCTGTCTGACAGTAAGCACCGGAGTCCATCATGGCAGCTGCGGGAGAACCGGGCCTTGGTGGAGACATGACTCGAATCTCTTGGGAGAAGCGTCTGTTTGTCACTTTCAGGTGCTTCTTCTGCTTCTTCCTTGCCCCAGTCAGTCAACACCACCCAGGCGCAGCACATCAAACAGGGGACAGCCAAAAGAAAAGGAGCCACTGGACCCAGGTGGAGCCACTCAGCGAGCAAGTTAGCCACCAGACCAGCTCCCACTGCAAGCCCATGGTTCCACGTGGCTGCTTTATTAAAGGTGCTAGGGATCCACTCCTTGGGAAAATCGTGGACATCGACATGCCGGTACAGGTACCATGCTTCAAATGTGGTGGACAGCAGGGATGTGGACAGACCGCCCAGGATGCGGCCGATAATCAGAACAAAATAGTCTCTGGATAGCTTGGTGAGACAGCAAGCGGAGTAAGACAGACAGAACAGCAGACAAGTCCGTCTGCGGCCCAGGGCTTGGGGGAGCCAGCCTGAAAAAGGAGCAAACAGCACACAAGAGGCCAAGCCGCACACATAAATGATGGCTATTTGGGACTCCAGGAAGCTGTAGTGGCGGTAGAGCTTATATAGGTAAGGACCCTGGAGCCAGTCGGCCCACAGGGCCAGCAGGTAGGCCCGGAGGAAGGCGCTCTGGAAGCGGCGGAAGGCTGGGTTGGCTGCAGCCGTCTGAGTCGGTTGAGGTGGGCTGAGACGACGCGCTGTGAGCTCAAGGCCAACACACAAGGCGAGCAGGACAATTATGGCAAGGTACGCCGTTACCAACATGGTGTGATACACTGCAACCAGTTGATTTCAAACCTGCTTTCCTGGGACGTTTACCACACCATTTCTTTTAATTCTCAGCATCTGTTGTGAAGAAAAGGTGGACGAATGGCTACGTTATTAAGAGGACGTTTATAATTACAGTAGAATTCACATGTCAAGCTTATCATATGGACGTTATTCTGACAGTCAGTGAATTATTAATATGACAACGGGTGTCGCGTGTTTTTGTTGTTTAGCTGACGCTAGCATCAGAGCTAACTTGCTACTACAGTCGATCATTCGAGAATGTTTTCTTGATTGCTGTCGTAATGTTTCTTACCGAGCTGTGAGGCGGCTCCATTATTGTGACACGACAGACCAGAACATGTCATCAAGCCAGACAAATTGTGAAAGAAACGACTGTATGAAGAAAATTGTGCCTTTGCCTTTGGACGAGAGTACGGTCACTTCCGGGTCTCGTATTTCGCCACTAGGAGGCAGTCGTGGTTTGTTTGTTTTGTAGATGTGGAGGAATTTAATTGTGATATTTAGTTTTTTCAAAATTGTAAGAAATGATTATCCCAATTAAATTGATATTTGAATATATGTAGACAATACTGTTTTGTACCACACGTGTACCCCGCCTCTCGTCCAAAGTCACCGGGGTCGAAATGAGGATATGGAAAATGGATGAATGTTTAAACAAGACAAACAAGCAGATTAATACACAATCTGAAGTTTATATCAGTTATATTAAAGATTTACAAAATGTACAACAAGTACTCAATCAGCCGTGATCAATCAAACAATCACTGAGACGACCAATCAAATAAGATCTCCCACTCTAAATACGTATCTCTTTAGTTTGTATGACAAACATTGGGGGTAGGTGCAGGGTGCATGTGGAGTGGGTGCTGGTGATTCCAGGGATTATGCTGGTTGGTTACATCATCTCAATGCAGGCAGTGTGTTAAAGGTCTGTCTAGACTCCCGACTACATGTTCTCCTGTACAAAGCCCCCTATCCCAAACCCCCCATCTTGTACTGGAAGGTCAGCAGAACATTCTTATTTTCACCGAACTCCCATCCACTATATCTGGTCAGTCATATTTGGATAAACATCATATATACAACAAGAAAAATAAACAACAGAACTACAAAACATGCACAGAGACCTTTCACTACTCCAGGTATTTTGGATACTGATGTCAATGTAGACACAATGTTTTTAGTGGAACAATTTAAAATGCCTTTATGTAGGTTTTATATATTTAGTCCAAAAACAATGTTGTGTACAGGTGACACAATAAGTGAATGGTCTCATTCCAGTATTAATGTGGGTGGTGAAATGAAGATGCACAACAGTTCAGATTTTGCTATGTATTTATATACACATTCCCTTTATCTTAAAAACAAACTAGCTCATAACATGTCATCACTAATGGTCCCTAAACTCATGGGTCTGAGATTTGTCTGTCAGAGATGGCCTGTGTTACTATTAAGTACACTGATTATAAAGATTGAGTCCCAAAATGATTTGTTCGACTTGCTGTTACTGGAATTTTTTTACTCTAACAAGGTGTTGCAGTTTGTGTGCACACGTGACTTTTTGTGAGCATGTTTATTTATCCCAACAGAGCAGTGGATCAAAAATATTTTGATACCCTTTTCCTTTAAAAAAAAAAAAAATAAATAAAAAAAAACTATTAGATTGCACCATTCCTTGTTCCTCTCTTATAAAGAAAGTCCCACCCTTGGAAGCTAATGTGTGTGTGAATGTGTCTGATGTGTTTTTCAGCTGTGCTCGCTGAACAAGTGGCTTGCTCAAGGGTCAATGCGAAAGGCCAAAAGTTTGTCGGAGTGCAGATTGTTGAGGGTGCGGAGGTCTGGCAGTCGCAGCAGTAGTTTGGAGAAGAGCGAGGTGTCATCCGGACGGCGTCGAGTGATCAGTGACCACAAAGCATGGATAAGACCCTCCTGGAGCTGCTCAACAGCGAGCACGTCGGAGACGCCAGAACGATCTGAGGAGAGCAGAGGATGCTGGTGTGAGGATGTGGCCTGTCAAATACTGTACAGTGGTGCCTTGAGATATGAGTGTAAGTCACTACAAAAATTATAGTGAGGATAAGCGGTACAGAAAATGGATGGATGGATATTATTATTTCCCAAATCATCTTTCTCCTTTGAAATGAATTGAAACATCATTAATCCTTTCCAGCCGCAACACAAAAGCAACAAAAAATGTTCTAATATCGAAAAGAAAAAGGCAAATACCACACTACAATATTGTACTTTACAAAAACACATCGTGATAATATAATTAAATGTAAATGTAATATAAAGAATTAAACAGCTCCTAGTGGCTCCTTCTGGTGTGCGTGACTTGGCCACCGGGTGGGAGTATAAATTAGTCATCCAGACAAACGAGGAAGAGTTTCACTCTACTCCTGTAAGTGATTGAGTAATCTGCAATAATATCAGTTGTTTTATGCAGATGATAAAGAATATATATTGTATCAAGTATTATTATATTGTCTGTTTATGTGTTGCTGCACCCACTGTTTTCAAATATCCGTTCATTATACATGAACACTGCCGGATTCATACTATTTGTTAGCCCGTCTACGGTGGTTCCCATTATGTGTTAGCATTAGGCTAGCAAACATAATTATGTGGTTTTAAATACGCAATGTGTAATTCTCTTTGGTTTATGTTTAGTTTGACTGTAAACTTTAACTGGGAGTGGCATTAAACAGCTTGAAGCCTCTTTTTAGACTTGTTCACTCTGACAAACAGCTGCTTGTTATGAAGTAAGGGGAGTTAAGTTCACTGCCACCATTGCGCTGGTATATACATTTTGTGCTCGCAAGTCAAAGCAAAAAAATCGTCCAAACGACAGCTCGAATCTTGAAAAACTCCTAAGTCGGGTCAATCGTATCTTAAGGCACCACTGTAGATTGCTTCATCATTCGCTCATCGTCATCATCATGTCCCTCAGTGAACGTTTCTTACCTGCTGAGACCAACACCACAGCCATGAAGAGGGCCATTTCATCAGGCTCCAACCCCATGGAGGCCAGCTTCTCACTGAAGTCGAACATTGCATCCAGTAGGGAGCCCATGCCCAAAGCACGCAGGGTGGACAAGGGGTATGTTTGGCCATTCAGGAAGGTCACTGTATGCTCTGCAGCATTGAACAAGGTGCAGAACCTCACCATCAGAACCTAAGTAGACAAGAAAAAAGTTCAATTCAGCAACTCCTCCATTTTGGATTCAGGGCAACATATAGCTCCAGAGTAGTTATGATTAATGTGTTACCTGGAAGGTGCCCGATTTAAGCAGCATGACTTGGTCCTGCTGGCTAAGCTCTTGAAATCCTGGGATGCCCTTGGCAAATTCTACCACCTCCTTGACAGCAGGAGTGAAACACTGAGAAAAGGACTCCCAAATCTCCTGACTGGTGCGCTCTGCCCCAGATACAGGGCATGCATTAAGAGGACAGGCCTTAAAGGGGAGGAAAAGGACATACAAATGCATGAGTTTTGAGTTGAGACATGGCGCCGAAATCTTGGTTCATTCCTACACTTACCAGCACTTTAGCTCCCGCAGCTAACTTCCATGGGCATGAGGGTTGATTTGTGGCATTCCTTGCCTTGCATGAATAATTGTCAGACTCTCTTTGAGGAGCGTCAACACTTGGTTGATGATCTTGATTTGTTGACACCGTATATGTGTATCGATTGTTGTTCATGTTGTGGAAAATAAGTTGGGGGTTACCAGAGGAAACTGGGCAAGACTGGTAATGCTGGGCAGAGTTGGCTTGTCCTGAAATCTGCCAGAAACTGCAATCTTGAGAAGCATTGCTGTTGGCGGTGCTTATTTTAGCCCTCTTGGCTGTCCTCTCCTGGCTGCTGCCACTGAAGATGTCCTGGTAGGCTCTGGAGATGGCCCCGATGGCCTCTTTTGAGCTGCAGTCTTCTTCGCTGAGGGGTGTATCTTTCAGGGAAGATGAGTCCATGTCCATGGCAGCCGACTCGTTTAGGCTGTTCATGTAGCTCTGCATCTCATCCAGAAGTCGCTGCTTTTCTCTTTTAGGGATGCGGCCAAAACGCACCGCTGCAGGAAACACAGGCAGTGAACAGGTCAGAATCTGTAAATGTTTTCGCAGCTCCATTGTTTATTTATGTTGGCTACAATAGCACAAAATATAGGACTGAACTTTACAGTAACATTATAGGAACCGACAGAGCTTTTGAGGACTTTCAAGGAGGATCATGTACAGTATGTTGTAAGATGCAAACTTCCCTCTCCTCACTCATCTCCCCTTCCCTCTTCCCACGGTAACCATCAGCTGGAGAGGCTATTTATAGGTTCCCTGCTACCATCTGCCTCAGCCTCTCCTTCATCCACCACTGTCTCTCTCCTCTCCCTCTCTTGTAAGTAGGGCAGTGGGGCTACGTGAGCGTGATGTCACTGGTACTGAGCTTGTGAGCAAGAGAAGGATGAGAAGAGGTGGGCTCCCAGGGACAAACAGAGCCGCAGGAAGACGGGGACAGAGGCATGCATGGAAATTAAGAATGTTTGTGTGTACCGGCAGTGTAGGGTTACATGAGGTAACACCAAAGTTTCGAAATGTCAAAACCTTTGACAAAGCACACCGTATGCTCTACATGCACGCACGTGCACACACAAATCATGCATGTGAAATGATTTACTGGACTGCTGCTATGTCTATCAAATACACACACATTTTCTCAGTTCCTGCAGTATAGAACCAGCAACAAAAACTGAAACCCTTTTATCATGGTTTGCTGTGTTTGGGCGAAGAAGTTTGTGCCAACTGACTACAGTATATTTGCATTTGGTGCCTGTCTCCCTGCTAAATTGAGGTGATCTATAGATGTGGGCTTTAGGCAGGTGCATGTGGTTTTCCTGTTTTTGTAATGGTTGAAACAGAGTAAAAGTAGGTTTTTAGGTTGCGGTCGGGGACTATGAAAAGAAATGCCACATTGAAAAGGCCAGGCTAACTGCTTTTACCGTTGTTGCGCTTTGCCATCCATCCGCACCTGGAGTGTCATGCACACGCAGCAATAACGGTATGGGCCTAACCGCTATGCTAGAATGGGCGGAGATGAACAGAAACTCTACTGAAAGGATGAAAAGTTGGCGAAGTACACAAAGTGGGTCACAATGTAGGAGAACATTATAAGCCCAATTTGGTATTTTTCTGGGTCAGCTTAGTTTTTTTTTGTTTTTTTTTTGCGGTGATAAGTGATCAGTCATTGTGCATTAACCAAAGGGTTGTGAGCTTCAGCCCTGATAAAAACTGTAGCACTTCTGATGGCTTTCTACATATCTGGCTTTATTCTTTCCATATTCCCAATGATGTTCTACGGGCATACACAAGGTAATCAAGTCGACTCTGTTCCAATTTCTTAAAATAATTCCTGTGTTTGCAGCAATTTCCCAGATGATAGATTGCTTCGGGGACTCCAAGGCTCCTGTACTCATATATCATTGTCTGACAGGGAGGTGGAGAAGGGCTTGGGGAACATAGTGAGCTACGTGGAAGAGGAGATGGTGTGCGAAAACAAGAGCGTCAATCCCAGACTATTGTTGGAAGATACTGCTAAGGGTCATAGAAAGATGTTTCAGAACCTGAACTCATTGACTTTCGTTGTTGTTTATATTCAACAACTGGAATTCATCAACTGGAATCCAACCTTGTTTTACTGCGGATTGAAATGAAGAAGAATGGAAATAGGTAGAAACAAACCTTTTTTTTTTATGATGAAAGAACAGATTGTACCCTTTCTTTTAGTAAGTGCGGTGCTTATCGTCATAGAACACAGAACTCTGTGGATCTTGAAAGATCAGTCAACATGCTTTAAAACGGCTGGCAGTATGGGGAACTCTGCTTTGAAAAGGGCTGGCTGTGAATGTTAAGAGCAATACAAGGCCACATGCTAATCATTGGTGGTGCAATAGCAGGGCAAGGCAGGTGCGAGAGCGAATAGTGACTGAACCAGTGGCACGATGACCTCAAAGAACTTCTTCCCCTGTTATATTTTTGAGTCAGACCCACACATCTACACTGCTGCCCATTTCCCTGTGGGGTTGGTTAATCAGGGCACCGTGGCAGAACTTCACAGAGGACCCTCACATTAAACTGTGTCAAGATGTCTCACCGTCTCGTGACATGCCGACAGACAGGCACTTCTTGAACCGACAGTGCTGGCACCGATTGCGATTCATGCGCATGATCAGACAGTTCTCGTTCTTCACGCACATCTTGTAGTTGATGTTCTGTTGGATGCTGCGGCGGAAAAATCCCTAAAACGAGAATATACCATGTGAAACGTCTTTAAAAGGAAGTGGAAAATGAAGATAAATTATTCTGTAAAAGGGGTTTAGGTACCTTGCATCCTTCACATGCATGGACTCCATAATGGAAACCGGACGCAATATCCCCACAGACCTTGCAGAGTAGAACCATTCCACCATTCTCTGTGGAATGAGGAAAAAAGACGGTCATGAGTTCAGTGCTGGGTATGGGGACAGCGTCAGCATTCCTGTATCCGTTTTCTATTTTCCACAGAGTAGTAATTCAGTTGTGAAATAATTGCATATGAACAAACTTGTCCTTATAGTGTATTGGTATTTCAGGAGCAGGGACATCCAGAGGGGAGGGAGGCATTGGGAAGAACTTTTGTTAAAAAGACATTTTACTGGAAAAGTAAGTTTGCTAAGTGTTACTATGTTGAAATGTTATGTCGGGTATGGAGAAAGTGAGGTGGACCCCCTTCTAACATGGAGATTGTTTTTTAAGCATTTCACTGAAAAGAAAACTCCCAGCGATCCACCAACATTAACAGAGCACCAGATATGACATGTTTTCTTTTTTTTTTAAATAGTTTTTTTGTTTTTCTCGTTTGTAGGTTTCCCAGTCCCCATTTGGACAGAAAATTCAATCATTCTACTTCATGATATCCCTCGGACTCCACCTTACTGTTTCTAGGAACTGAGCTCATGATTTGCTTATCCAACCAGCTAGTACCGAGCCAAACTTTTTTATTTCTTGGCCACAAATTTGTATTTTGTGCACACTTTATAAAGTGGACCCCTGCTATTTGCGGGGGATAGGGACCAGACTAGAAAAAAATCTGCTTATAATTGACACCCATTTATAATTTCGTTGAATAAGCGGGAATAAACCGCCAATAATTGTTTTCGGTGTTGCACCCCCAAAAAACAAAACAAAAAACAAACAAACAAGGAAAAACTAATTACAGAATGAAAATTTTTTTTTTTTTTAAATTATTTATTTATTTATTTTTAAATACATGAAAAGGCGAATCCGAGGGTGCCGAACGGGGGTCCACTGTATCTATATTGTGGCTGCAATTTACCCCAACCCACACACACACACACACACACACACACAATGCCATGTCTGGGGCTCTGCAAACTTCTCTTTTGCCGTGTAATAGTCCAGCGACAGGCACAGCAGGAAGGAACACTCGTCATTTCAACAAAATACAATGTACTGTACATAGCGCAATGAGTTAAAAATGAAATCATGTTTCTGTAAGGTGTTTCAAACTCTTAAAATAGTTTAAAGAAAATGCCAGTAAAGACAGTGAGGAAATACATACTAGTGAATGTTCCATGGAAGCCACGCGGCCTTTTTCCAGGAATTGGATGTGCATAGGTATGCTGCGGAGTGGCTGCTGCAGGAGAGCCACGATAGACTTCAGGGAACTGGAACACGAGTTTGGAGTTTGGAGTGGGTGACCCAGCTTCCCTTTCTTTCAGTGCCCCAATCTCCGGGAAGGTAACTTCCTCTGGCGACGATGGCTGCGAGTGTGAGGAAGGTGACTGTGTCTGGTACCCGCTGGAGGGGCTGCCTGGGCTGGGGCTGGAGCTTCCAGAGGAGCTTGCATACAGGATGACTCCTCCACCTCCTGCAAACAAGGCAAAGGGCAGAATGGTTAGTTCATTCACTTCAAGTTAACGTTCCAAACACGATATCCATATTTATATTCTTGGTAGACACAGCCATACTATAAATTGACGAGCTCAAGCGCAAAAGCCGACAAGCGCCATTTACGCAAAGATCACACATCGTTCGATGGTGGATTTCCTAACTTTGCAAAACCAAACAACTCCCATGTAAAACTCTTTGAAAATAAAGGTTTCATTTCAGAAACTGACAAGTGTCATACTCTTATTACTGCAACTAGCATCATCTCCTTTAAAGTAAATCATGAGCTGATATTTTAACAAACTCTTCATTCATCACTTTTGTCCTCAACGTGTCTGTGCCCGATATTTTTGGGTAACTCGCTGCTAATACAGCTTCAATTGTACTTGAAAGTGAGCGTATAATATAACTTTCAACTGTACAGTATTGCCTATGGTTAATTGCATGAGACAGTTCAAGAGAGATGATGTCATGAAACTCATCAAGTCAGACCGATGGTAGTGATCAGGTGTACATATTCTACAAGGAAGCCTTTGCCGATCTTGGTCGCAATCAAGTGGGTTGAGAGGATCTTGAGGATTGCAGCAACAAAATCACAGACTCTGTGCAATCAATGTGACTTGTCTCTCTTTTTGAAGGGCAATAGGGTGAATTTGAGTTAAGGATAAGAGTTAGTCCAAGAGACCGGAGTTGTTTATTTATTCAAAAAGCATAATACAAACCATAAAGCAGTTATGGTAAACAGCCATCCATCGTTTCCATCCATTTTCGGTACCGCTTATCCTCACTAGGCTCGTGGGTGTGCTGGAGCTTATCCCAGCTATCTTCAGGCGAGAGGCGGAGATGGGGTACACCCTGAACTGGTCGCCAACCAATCATATATAAACAAACAACCATTCGCACACACATTCATACCTACGGGCAATTTAGAGTCTTCAATTAACCTTTTTTTTGGGGGATGTGGGAGGAAACCGGAGCACCCAGAGAAAACCCACGCAGGCACGGGGAGAAAATGCACACTCCACACAGGCGTGGCCGGGATTTGAACCCCAGTCCTCCACTTGGGAAGTTTTTAGGGTGGCTTCAGCCGGCCACCTACTCTCCAAGACGTAACGTTGCACAAACCCGGTGGGCAGCATGCAGAGAAACGCTCCGTGAGATTCGGAAGCGTGTTGCCACACCCTGAGTGTAAAAAGCGCAATGGTGCACGCTAAAAATACAGCTGGTGGCACGGCAACCGAGCAGGGACACCGCAGTCACATTCACTGGAACACCAAACGCGTGCTTTTATATAAATGTGTGTGTGTATAACTAATAATAGTGTTGTAATAGCCTCGTTCAATATTATGCTGGTGCACACAATGTAGAATGTTTTGCCCGTTCAGGCCTGCTTGCATCCGAGATTTCTCTTTCCTGCGCGCAACCCCCCCACCCCTCCCCTCCTTTCCATTTCTAGTCATGCGTTGTGGATGAGCTGAGAGACGGCCTCACGTGTCTGCCGGCTCCGCTGCCTTCTCCGCTCCAATAATAGCCGCGCTCGCTCTCCCCTGGCACCGTGCCCAGCGCCGGCGAGCGAGCTGCATGACACCTGACTGCCGCCTCACATGCGTGCACTCCTGACACGGTTTCAGCCCGAAACAAATCCCGTGTAGAGATGAGCAACAAAACCCAACGTCAGGGCTTTCAAACGCCCAGCCCATTACGCACCACCAGCAGCTAAATGTCACGGGTTTCTTTGTTTGTTTGTTTGTTTATTTATTGATTGATTTATGTATTTTAGGAGAAGCCTCACCGCTTGGATACTGCAACGCAACACAAAATGTACGGACTGTTAGTGTTCAATATTCCCACTGATAAAAGCAATAAGGATACAATTCAATTAGGGTGGGCTACACAATTTAGAATTCCTTCCCATTAACCAGTTGACCCTCTGACTTCCAATACCGTACAATGAATTGTGTCAAACATTCTGTTTTGCAAAGACAAAGGAAACAAAAGCTGCAACAAAGGATTATTTTAACAATCGATTATTCTGTTGATTCATTATCCGATTAATCAAATAAACGTGTTTTTTAAAATGTCAATCCCTTTATTCAAAAGCAGGACATTTCAAAATTCGTAGTGCAGAAAATGCACAAATTGATGACGATTCAGTTGCTGGTTTGGTCTTTAACATTGCAGAAAATGGGCAAAAATGTTGATCATTGTTTTCCAAAGTGACAGCAGATGTTTGCAAATGTCTTATTTTGAATAAACACAAAGATGATCGGTCTGTTTTAATGGAGGACTATAGAAATCTGAGAATATTTACTGTTGAGAAACTGAAGTTCAGAGCATTTGGACAATTTTAGTTTTGCTAGATATTGTTTCTAAATGATTAACCAATTGTCAAAATAGTTGTTGAATAATTTCATAATCGATTAGATGTGGATTAATCCATTTAATCGTTTCACCTCTAAAGGAAACAATATGTTGATTATAATTTGTAATGGTAAAGAACTATACTGCATCATTCTGCGTGTAATATTTTGACTGGCGTGGGATAACAAATCGAAGAAACTAACAATAAACATTGTGACGTAAGGACTATTTTCTTTGTGGAGGCACAGCTCTTTATATTTGATGTCATGTCATGTCGATGACCCACATGCATGCATCTGCACCACTCCTGTGTTGGTGTGCTTGCTCCACAAGGTATTTGTTGAGATAATCCTCCAGCCAGCACGTGTTGCTGGATTTGTTGACTCATGCCAGCCAGACCCAACAAACTACAGGCCTGAACCTCACCTCTTCCACAGCTTACATTCAGCCCAAGCCCAGCCCTCGCCTCACCCCAAACACATGGCCTGTCCACCTGAAGGCTCACGTGCGGTAAACATTCTAAAAATGACCGCTATAGAGCCCCAGTCCCGTAAACACCGTCAGTTGACACAATAACCCCTTGACTGTGCATTCAAGTGGGCTGGTTATGACCAATTGCACATTCAAATCTCTGTTTAGCATTCAATGTTGCATTTTGTTATGTTTGGCCAAATCTAAAACGGTAATTGCACAAATGCAAAATAAGGCAGTACTGTATTTACAGTGTTGGCACAGTGGACGAGTGGTTTGGGCATCAACCCCAAAGTTATGAATTTGAGTTATGAATCCCAGCTCCTGCATGTTTTCCCTGTGCTTTTCAGGATACTCCAGATTCTATGGACTCAGATTCGTGCCAAAAAGAATCACACAAAACGTTTTAAATCGCAAACAAACAAAAAAAATACTATCAAACAAAACGACTTGAATTGCGAGCAAAAAATAAGACAACAAGAGCTAGAATCTAAATCAAGCAAAAAAAATAAAAAATAATAATAAAAAATATATATATATATATCAAGCAAAAAATATTTTCATTGCAAGTAATACCATTATTATTATATTTTTTTTTTTGCTTGAGTTAATTACATCTCTAAATGTGTTATTTTTTGTTAACAATTCAACAAGTTTTGTTTGATAGTCTTGTTTTTTGTTTGCAATTTAAAAAGTTTAGTTTGCGATTTAAAAACTTTCGGGTGATTCTTTTTGGCACAAATCTGATTCCATAAGATTTCCTCCAACATTCCTAATACACATTGACGACTCCAATATTTCCTTAAGTGAGGACGTGAGTGCGCATTGTGCTTTGTCTATATGTGCCCTGTGATTGGCTGGGGACCATTCCAGGGTGGACCCCATCTCTTGGCCAAAGTCAGCTTGGATAGGCTCCAGCTCACCCGCAGCCCTAATGAGGATAAGCAGTACAGAAACCGGATAGATGCATAGTATATCCAGTCGATGTAGTTGAATGCAAGAAATAAGTGAATCCTTTCACAGGATTCCTTTCTATAGCAGCATGTACCGTATATGGAATTATAAAAGTAAGTCCCTATGCATTTTGGTTCTTTATTGTTGTTCAGATTTCATTTAAAATAGTTTGTATTTCTTCTAAAGGGAAACAAATATTCGGATATTGGGTGTTAGTAGGCAAACCCAACTACAGTGGCGCCTTGACATACAAGAGTTAAAAGTTTTTCAAGATTCGAGCAGTCATTCAGCCGAGATTTTGCTCTGACTTGCGAGCGAAAACACATACACAGACAGGCATATATTCTTTATCCTTTGCGAAAAACGACTAATATTACAGCAGTTTACTTAGTCACAGTCGTGAAACTGTTTACTAGGCACCGCTGTGTCGGAAAGTCAACCCTCACGATACATGCCTGCTGTTCAACGGCGTTGTTTATGCATCGATCACATTTCCCACGCAGTTTCTCTTCATCCTCTTTGGGATTTCCCATGCAGGCCAAATGGGATTGACTTGCACACTGTCACTAGAGACGAGCCACTTAGAATTTAGGTCACTGTAGACCGCATTAATTGAAGAGACAATGAGGCTTCAATGCCAATCTTGAGCTTACCCGTCCGTCCGTGCATGCACTAATCTGCCAGTGACTGGAGTCAGGCAGAGAAACAACGTGAGCGGGGAAGAACTTCACGGGTACATGCACTCCTCGTTTCCCCTCTTGTCCCTTATCTCCTACTCTTGCAGTCACGCAGAGAAAGGCCGTTGTGTATACGCCAAGGAAAACCATGCCATACAGGTTTCCCAGCGATATGTTTATTGTTCTATAAAATAAAATGATGCCGACTGATAGAAATGTGTGCTACTGATTTTAGGACTCCCTTAGTGTTTGCATCAAACACATGAACTCAAAGTGAGTGTAAGTAGGTCAATATCACAGGAACCTGCCTCACGCCTCTCTCCAAACTGATGCTGCATCACACTACTTATGGCTCATGCAATTATAAGGAGCATTATGGCAGTGGAATTATATTATAGCGGGAAGGATACAGGTTCTGAGTGTAATACTGTATGTCAAGTTTCTCCTGACCGTGGCTATATAAAGTGGTCTGCTTGACCTTTGTTTGTATTTTTTTATTTTTTTTAGCTTTAAAAAACAACATTGAAATTGATAAATGTTTCTGGAGATTGTCTCATTAAATAATTTGTTTGTATGCCTTACGGAAATGAATCAAAAAAACAAATATAATCACTACATTTTCAGTATAAAACTGATTTGTTCTGCTTGTTTATGCATCTGACTCACACTAACCGAATTGTTAATTATAGCGAGCGTGATTATTTCTGCAAGATGTCTTTGCAGCAGCCTGTGCTTATGCATACTGCATACTTTTTGCTTTTATGAAATAGTTAAATAATTGGGGCAGTCGTGGATTGTTAGTGGGTGTGGGTTTGGGATAGAGGTATTTTGTACTCTTAACATTTATAGCTTGAGAGCATACTTTTTTTGTACCTGCCAATAGTTAACTTAGAGCAGTGATTCCCAACCACTGTGCCGTGAGAGATCAGCCGGAGGAAATTATACAATTTCACTTAATTAATCAAAATAATCATCATCCATCTATCCATCCATTTTCTGTACCGCTTTTCCTCACGCGGGTCGTGGGCGTGCTGGAGCCTATGCCAGCTATCTTCGGGCGAGAGGCAGGATACACCCTGAACTGGTCGCCAGCCAATCGCTGGGCACATATAAACAAACAACCATCCGTACTCACATTCACACCTACGGGCAATTTAGAGTCTTCAATTAACCTACCACGCATGTTTTGGGGATGTGGGAGGAAACCGGAGAACCCGGAGGGGAAAAAAACTAAACAAAACAAAAAAATCATCATTTATGTACTAATTTATCTTTGTTCATCTATCATGCCAGTGATGTACAGTATAGTGACAGGCAGAACAATTAAATGCTCTTCCATAGCAGCTTGGTCAAGTCACAAATTAAACTTGAAAGTTAAGGTACAATTTAAAAAGTTATGCTCATAAATTTACATATCCTGGCTGGATTTATGAACTGATATGCCTGAATCACATTATTTTCTTTATTACTATGTTTTGTTCAATGGTTGTGTGTATTAACAATGTTAAGAATTCTACCAGGGTATGTTAAATTCATGGGTACACAGTATGTGGCTTTTGGCTCAATCAAGGCTGGCAAAACACTCATTTGGAATCCAATAATTGGAGAGTAGAATTTACTTTGGACTTCTGTATCCATATTTCAGACCCCAGTTAAAAAAAATGTTTTTCAAAAAATACGACAACCTACACTTCAGTCCACCTGGATTACAAACGTCCAGTTGAGTCTTTAGTGTGTGTTTTTAATTTAATTTGATTTTTTTTTTACGCCTCCTCCGAGCTGCTATCTGTCAGAGAAAATCCGTTTGGTTTCAAAACACAGTCACGTTCCTGCCGCAAACGCGCCCTAATCGGATATTTGCCCTGAAACGATGACACGGGGACAGATGCTGCACCCACAGCAAGCCAGAGCATCGACTCATGATTCTGCACGAGGGGGGCGGGGCCAGTGCCTGACTTTCAACACACGCAGAAGGCGCATGAGGCGGGAAAACGTGACTAATGAAGAGGGAGGGGGGAGGGGGGGAAACATGCATGGAATCGCTGACCCACTGACCAAACTCCGGAGGCGGTAACAGCGCCCGTGAGAGCTGGAAGTGGCAGCGGGCGGTGGGCAGGGCTTAGAAACTCACGCGTTGCACGCGGCTCTGCGAGGGAGGCCACGTGAGCTTTTTGCTTTTTTTTTTTTTTTTTTTTTTTTTTTTTTTTTTGTGTGTGTGCTGAAGTTTTCAACAGGAAGATGCAAACCTTCTCTCCAGTCAGGAGGCAGAGCTTTGTGACACCACCGAGAGGCTAATGATTACAGAGACAATGAGGACAACTAGGGCAGCATGTTGTCTAACGAGCAATCTTTTTTATTTTTTTATCTCAAGAGAATGTCTCATTTATACTGTCTAATTAATTAAGATGCACACACTACACGATTAGTTTGATCCAGGTGAAATAATGTCCTTAGGATGTTTTTGGTGCATGTCCTCAATAATAATTTTGTTGAAAAATCACATGATCATACAAAACACAGATGTGGATTTTCATCCCCTTACATGCTGTAATGCAATAGGCTATTTAAGCAAATTACAAAATTAAAAGGAGATTTCAATGAGAGCATAAAATACTGCATTTAAGAAGCTATAGCCTGTTATGAATTCAGTTCATTAATTTAATTGTGTTGTTAGAACCACACTGCTTCATAGCGAGAGCTGTTTCTTATATTTTAGTTGCCTCCTTTAACTACAATAAGTAATATTAGTTTGAGTGCAATGCAGCACTGCAAACAAGAGCCACGACTATATATTAACCCACGAAAACACATTGTTATCGCAATGCCTCACAAATGAGCATTATTGTTTGTGTAAAGTTAGAATTGTTGATGCAGTCGTTTGGATGTCATTGTCTTAGTGGTGATGTATGTGTGTGATTATGGCTGACCGAATGGATGCTGTTTTGTTTTGGAAGGACGGGGATGTAGCTACCGTATATACATATACTTAAGTGTGTATCTTTCCAGTTGCAACTCAGCTTTTGGATCAAGCCTTTTATGAACACAGTGGACTTTGTATTTGAAAGTTATCAAGTCATCGTAGCAGCCTGGCGCAGTGTGACTGGAGTGGTGGGCTTCGGACATATGCCAATATGCCTGTTCGTAAATATTTAGCTCGTGGTGAGCGTGTTGTAGTGTTTACAATAAATGCAACTCGTGGCCGGCACGGCGGGCGACTGGTTAGCACGTCTGCCTCGCAGTTCGGAGGACCGGGGTTCAAATCCCGGCCTCGCCTCTGTGGAGTTTGCATGTTCTCCCGTGTCTGCGTGGGTTTTCTCCGGGTACTTCGGTTTCCTTCCACATCCCAAAAACACGCATGGTAGGTTGATTGAAGACTCTAAATTGCCTGTAGGTGTGAATGTGAGTGCGAATGGTTGTTTGTTTCTATGTGCCCTGCGATTGGCTGGCGACCAGTTCAAGGTGTACCCCACCTCTTACCCAAAGACAGTTGGGATAGGCTCCAGCATGCCCGCGACCCTCGTGAGGATAAGCGGAACAGAAAATGGATGGATGGATGGATGGATGGATGGACAACTCGTGTGTGTCTGTACTATGCCTTTTGCGTTTCAAGCTTTGTTTAAGGTGCAGCAAATGCGAGTGTCTGCTCTCATAAAACATCAGTTGTCACCATAATGTATTCATAATTGAATCACAAAGATAATGTTTGCACAGTCTGCTGTGTAACTTCTCTATGTGATTAATTTAGTTTATTTGGTCATATGATATGGTATTCCACAAATCACTATTAAATACAAAACCTTACATAGAAATCAAACAAAGACTAAAACGTGTAGACTGAAGCCAAGGCTTATATTGTCTACCCGATCTGACACTATCCTTCTTATACTCCATCCATTATCTCCTGTCACTCAAATATGAAAACACTAACCCAGTTGGAGCAGCAGAAACAATAGAGCCATAACCAGCTGAGCATATTCACAGTAAAAAGTAATGCCTTCAGATTGTAGTGGCATGCCAATGGAAGCTCAAGGTGTGGTCATCACCTGCACAGGAACGTGACTGTACTACGCGATGAATAATTCACCATCAATTAACAAAGGAGAGCAAGCAGAGGACGTGCACTTTGGCTGACCTCGAGAAAGAGCTGCCCAATGCCACTTAAGGGATGGCGGTTGCAGGCTGTTAACTTTTAGGGTGCCCTTGATATTGGAAAGAAACTCCCTCCTCTGTGCCAAAGTTTGCTTGCTTGCTTGTTTGTTGATAATGCAGCTTTGCGTGCGAGTGCTACTGGCAGGTTACGATAACCTTAACAATGACAGCCCTGCGAACTGCACGTGAGTTTGTTTTCATGGTGCTCATCAGGAAGTGCTGGAGAGCATCACCACATAGTGATGTAGCCTATGTGGAGCATGCATTGACATTTAAAAGCGCCTTTTGGGACATTTGTAACTCTTAAACTGTGTCAAGCTGTGCATGTTTATGTACAGCACAATTTGATGTAAAATGGTTGCATTCACTGTAGCATATACGCTTGTAAATGTTTATTGTTTCACATTACAGTTTAGCAATCAAAACTGATAGGATAAAATGGTTTTAAAAAATTCTCTTACCATCTCCTGGGCTGTTGTCCATTTTTTCTTGGTGTTTTCGAATGTGGACTTCAAAATCAGTCGGAAGCAAAAGTCTTGTGAAGAAAGCTTCAAAAGTCCCAAAACACCTGCTCAGTGAGCAAAAACACTGGAAGTGATGGAAGTGTGTCCAGAGGGCCGAAGTGTTTCCAGGCTGTTAATTGCGTGCAGCTCTCTCTGTGTCTCTGATGCGAGCAGTGAACGTGCACTTGGAGCGGCTTCCTCTTGGAGGTAACCTGGATGCTTTCTGCCCGAGGGAGGATCAAACCATTCTCGTGTCTTCCAAGAAAGTGGAGTCCTCACATCCGCTTGTGACGCGTGACACACACACCCACTGATACAAACACCCACATCCGTCACGTTTGCAGGTGAGTAGGAAATGTGAGCGTCACTAATTTATCTGTGTGTGTGTGCGGGCGGGGTGGCTCACTCTTTGTACCTCGTCGGGCTTTTCATTGGCCGGGATGTGACACGAAGGGGAGTTTGATGCGCTTGTTCGACCGAGCTGTGCGTTCAGTAAAGCCACGCAACGTGTGCGCTCGCCATGTGCCGACCCGAGCACTGCCCTACTGATACACATTTTATGCAAAACGCAGAGCGTGTGGCGCACAAGGGCATGAGGATGAAGCACATGGACAATAGGCGTGGCTCACCGTGACTGCTTTCTGCTCGAGGCTGCAAGTTGCTGGTAAACACGAAGACGTGCCAAAAAGCGTGCAAGGTTGACTATGGGACGCACTATAAATCTTTGATATTTGCATTTTTAAACTACCACAATGGAGTTGAATATCCAGTCAAATATATGTTTTTTTTTTAAAGTGTAGACCTTCAGCGTTAAAGGTAGAGTTTGCAGTTTAAAAACAAACAAACACTTTTGGTCATATGTTAACATTGTCTGTATGACCTGACAGTAGAATATTATTAAAATGATCTTTTGAAAATCGTCCCTCTGGCCCCATCTAATGCCTCAAATTTAATTTTTATTATTATTTGACAACTTGGCACGGTGCGACAGGAACAGCCTATCGGAGGCCGGAGGGACACAAGGTGTGACCGAACACGTCAAACATTAATGTGGCGTGTGTAACACGCCAGCCTCGCTGTCTGTACATCATCCAGAACCCTCCCACAGACTTGTTCTGCTTTCCATTAGCAGCCATACACGCCTGTGTCGTAACATTGCCTCCAGCAAGTTGACACACGATGTGGTATGCTTTGGATCGTGACCCTTTCCTTCTCTATATTTCTCCTTTGCCATAAGTCTGATGGCATAAGTCTATACACTTCTGTTGATCTATTATGTATTCGTGTATAGATTTCACCCCTCTGCGTTGCTGGTGTTTATTTCATTCTCAACTCAATATGTATAGACCAGTGGTTCTCGAGCCTTTGACCACCTAAAAAGGTACTTGGCTTCCCAAGTACAATCATCATGACCGACATTAAAATACAGTAGCATAGTAGGCCTAATTGGTCATCAAAAATGAGGCAGAGGTTTTATTCTTAAAAAGTATCTTCAATATTAGGAGTGGGTAAAAATATCGATTCATCGCAATTTAATATTGATTCAGCAAATCCTATGAATTGAGTCAAATCCTGGCCAGTGGGGGGCGCTTTACGTGTGATTGGTGTTCTATGGACGGAAGCCGCACTCGACCAAGCAACAACCAAACGGCGACGAAAGCAAGCAGCAGCATGAAGCGAGCAACTTCGACTTTTAAACCTGACGTTTGGGGTAATTTGGGATTCCTCTGTAAATACGGAACGCAGGAAATGAACAAAACACACTCAAGCCACAATACACAATACCAACACGAAAACAAATGTTCTGCAGAATAGAGCTCTACAACGGAAGCCACACAGGGGAGGGAGTAATTTAGCGAACTTGTTGACAGAGGCAATAAACAGCATTCTGAAGGCTAATTCAGAAAGAAAAAAAAAATCTGTGAGATATATATAGTGTTGGCAAGATTACTTTGGAAATGTAGTTAGCTGTAATTACAAGTTACCCTGTTGAAAATGTAATAATAATGCAACTATTTCAATTACTTTTTCAAAGTAATATAACTAATGGTTAGCACATCTGCCTCACAGTTCTAAGGACCGGGGTTCAAATCCTGGCCCCGCCTGTGTAGAGTTTCCATGTTCTCCCCGTGTCTGCGTGGGTTTTCTCCGGGCACTCCGGTTTACTCACACATCCCAAAAAACATGCATGGTAGGTTGACTGATGACTCTAAATTGCCCTTAGGTGTGAATGTGTGCGTGAATGGTTGTTTGTTTATATGTGCCCTGCGATTGGCTGGCGACCAGTTCAGGGTGTACCCCGCCTCTCGCCCGAAGATAGCTGGGATAGGCTCCAGCACGCCCACCACCCTTGTGAGGATAAAGCGGTACAGAAAATGGAGAAATATAACTACCGTAATTTCTCGTGTATAATGCGCATTTTTTCTCCCCAAAAAATTGTCAAAAGTCAGTAGTGCGCATTATACATAGGTATAGGGGAAAGTGAAAAAGACTTTCCGATTTTATAAATGTATGCCACCATCTAGAGGTCATGAAAAAGCTGTACACTTTCATTACAATATGCCACCGCCCCCTAGAGGTTATGAAAAAGTTGTACACTTTCATTCTAATATACCACCGCCACCTAGTGGTTATAAAAAAGGTGTAGCGTACACGTTAATTACAGGGGTACACATGACTGCATATATGTACAATTGTACTCATAAGTTCACATACTGAGGCAGAATTTGTTAAATATTTTTTTTTTTTTTTTTTTTTTAAATACAACTGATGACTAAACAACAACCATCATTAATTTATTTATGGTTATGTTTTGATTAATGATAATGCTTTTCTGAAATGCTCGACAGTTTAATTTGTATCCCATTAAAATAAAATTAAATGTCTTTCGCCTGGTCCTTCATGTTTTCTTTAAAGAACTGTACACATCTTACAAATTCTGCCTGCGTAATCAAACATCTGAGCACAACTGTGTTTTATCATTTACGAAATAAAAGTAGGGCTGTGAAGTTCAAAATAAGAGCAAGTAAATAAAAATAAAGTATTATGTGTTCAAATTAAGTCCTTAACGTCAGAATAATTATTTGAAAAAATAACTAACAAACTACAGATAATATGCGTAACTACGATAATTTGATCATATGCGTAGAAGCAATATCATGCATTGTAAAAATGCATTATACATAGGTTGGTTTTCCAGAATTTTGAGGTAAACTTTGAGGGTACTTATTATACATGGGTGTGCATTATACACGAGAAATTACAGTAATTTTATTTGATTACATTTTGTTTACTTTTCTGAATTTTGAATGGCTGCATCAATAGGACACTTGCATGTTTCCTCTAAAAAAGTGGATTAAAACCATAGCTCATTATTTAGGAATTAACCGTATATTTGTTCTTTATACAAATAATAAACTTATAACAATACATGATGCAATGTAAATACATGATAAAAAATTGTTTCTTACTTTATATGAGTATAGCATGTGGAAAACAACCATACCATACGATGTTGACCTAATGACCAATGGGCACAGTTTAGAGAATATCGCTTCATATAAAGATGAAACTGTTCAAAAGTCAAAGTTCTTTTAAGTGTAACTACGTGTCTAAGTTTTCAAAATCTCAGACAAAGTAATAGATTGCCCCGCAAGGTGGTGTTTCAAGGTCATCTTTGGAAAAATGTCCTGTTTGCGACTACGGCAGAATGGCACATGACCAGAGAGAGACAATCACAAGTGTCCGCTTCAGAAGGAGGAAGTCATATGAAAAAAAATCTGAGCATTTGAGGGGAATTTTCAAATGTAACTAAAATTAGAATCATGGGAATTTACAAGAGCAACTGTAATTTAATTACACATTTTCTCTCTGTAATGTAATGGATTAGAATTACATACATTTTGTAATTAAATTACATAATCTCCTTCTCTGGAATTTGTTACTCCCCAACACTGGTGAGATAAAGCACAAACTGAGCGTGCCACGTCTATGCTGTGCTGTTCGCGAACCGAAGCATCGTGTACGACCCAAAGAAATATTAGTTTGAAATGTTGTTTGTAAAGCAATTTGTTTGTGAACAGCGGTTCCACAGTAACTTAATTTGTTCTGATATAAACCTTTCAATAGACAACAAACTGTTCAATGTTTCAGTACTTTTTGCACGACTTGTTTTTCTCTAGTGAGGAGGTGCACGGCAAAATTCACAGTAGGTGTTTGATTCATGAATCGACCAACAAATTTCAAAGGATGTCCACTTGTATGCCTTTCTGTGACTCTTTCGGGTGGGAGGCTAGCCATTATGATTTGCTGAAATACTCAAAGACAACTTGACAAAACTTTTTTTTCCCACATTAGACAGTCTTATGATCTTCTCAGTACAATAGTTGTGCCCCTCAGTCCTCACCCACGGATTCTCGTAGATTAATTCTGATTATTTTAAGTAAATCTAAAAAAACAACACATTTTGGGGTAAATCTGGTGGCACAACCCCAAAGACAAATATGTTTTTGTCATAATTTTCAGTTCAAGTCTGTGGTAGTCAACCACTTTCGTGGCACTCGGAAGTACCCCGGCACCTATTGTTTACAAGCCTTATGAAAAGGATATCAAGATGTGAACAGCATGATGAAAAGTACTGTTTAAATATCAATTCCAATTGAAACATATATTAGTCGATTCAGGGCTCAAACACCTGTTGTGAATGTCCTCTCCTTGTTCGAGAACAGCAAGTTGTGCAAAAAGTACTGAAAAATGAAACAGACGTGCAATCAAATGTTTACGCAGAGTTAATTTAAACTGACCTGCCATGAATTTTAGGTTCATCCTGAAATTTAACCCGGATGCCGAATAATGTATCCCTAACTTTTTGAGAGTACAGTACTGTCTATCAATGCAAAGACCAATTTCTGCAGCAGACCTCCTTCGAGCCGCTAGGGGGAGTCACCGTGCCAGGAATGTGCACACTCGATGGTTTTCATCTCCACAGACGCCCCAAATCTGCTCGGGATTTGGTGACGGATTGGCAATGGCAACCAACGAGGGTAATCTGACAAATGACTCCAATGTTGATCTGTGAGGCGTTTAAAACCGAATGGTGTCAGATTTTCTGGAAGCGTCGTTGACGGGAGACGTGACTTTGTTGTCGTCTCCTTCACAGTCAAATCTGCTGTCTTGTCTACCAGTCACTCACTCGCTCGATCTCTAAACTTGTGGGGAATTTTGAAACCGACACACAGCTACAGGCGGAAGAAAAGGTAGGCGTTGCTCTTTCACATAAATTATTGCCACGTTAATTAGACCTGCCACGGAATGAAAAAAAAAAAAAAAAAAATGCGACGCCGCAGCCAACTGGGTTTATGTTTACGGTCTAACAAATGTGGCAGAGACGCGCACGTATCAGCAGAACACGTCCTGGCAGGGCACAGCGTAATTACAGCCTGCACCGAGTGTTTCTGGGGCTCTTGAGTGGAGCACGAGTGGCTGCCAACACACCTGCAAAGCGTTGGTTCGCCCGAGGCTTCAAACACAGCCTTCAACACCGTCCCCCGTGTCTGTCCGTCCGTCTGTCTGCCTGCCTGCCTGCCAGCCAGCCACCCAGCGCCTCGGCGCCCCTCCCTCATGCAACATGTTGAATGTGGCCTTTATGTGAGTAATGATAGCTCGCTCCGTGGCCGATGAGAGATTTACATTTATTCCACGCAGAACCTCACAGTTTGTTTTAGATTAACTGGCAGGGTGGCTGGTTGAAATCAGGGGGGAGGGGGGGAAGCAGAGCCAGTGAGCAACGAATACCGAAAGGTTACCCCATGCATGCATGATCAACCGCACTTTCTTCTTGCGGATCAAGGCAAACTCAAGTTAGAAAATACTACATGTTTATATATGAAGCACACGCGCCAAAAGTAAATGCATTTTCTGCTGCAGCAGTGTTGAGTGCCCAGATTTCTCACAAGGGCACTTTTATGTGCAGGGAAAGAGGCATGGAAAAGAAGACCTTTCCCTTTGAGCTCAGAGATTTGCAGTAATTACAGAATCACTTCCATATGTGGCTCTCTGGCTGCCTTCTCGCTGCCCCCACCACCCCTCGTTCCCTCTCGCTCTCCTCTTCTCTTCCTTCTTACATTTGCATTCTCCCTTTATTCCTTACTTTTGCTACTTTTATTTTGTTTGGCTTCCCTTCATGCACTCTGAGCATTTTATTTTTTTTGGAGGGGGGGGGGGGTTCAAACCACAGCTTAAACAAAGTTTATGGTAATCAGAACATCCTGGCATTTTTGGCAAACAATCACTGTTTTTGGGGTGAATAAATTAACCAGGCTTGCCAAAAATATGTGTGCACCCTTGTTGAAAGAGGAGCGAGCGAGTGAGGCGAGACACGGACAGACACGCAGAGGGGAAATGCTGAAAATAGAGAAATATGAAAAAGGAGGAAAGGGGAAAGAATGGGAGCTCAGTGAAGAATTTGCAAGGCAGGAGCGGAGCGTGAAGGAGGGAGAGGTGCAACAGAAAATGAGGCTGAGGGGAAGGGAGGGCTGGAGTAATGCTTTTTGACAGAGGTGGGTTCAAGATGGGTTCATGGTGACATCATGGCTGATTTTTGAGGAAAGTATAGACAGAAGAGACGTTCACCTTTCATTGGACACACATGTCGGGGAACAGGCGAGAGCGCTCATTTACTGGCACGCACACTGGTAGCTGTGTCCGCAACCTCTGAATGCACCCCAAAATTATGCACACTTCTTTTTACCCCCCTTTTCCCCCTGCAGTTTCCAGTGTAGTAAAAGAGGGACTTTTTTTTTCCAAGCTTTCTGCTCATTTGTTTTTGCTCCAAAAGTACATTGTGGTAGAAACCTGTCCTGGCCCTTGACGCATACGTTTTCCTTTGCCATGAGTAAGTCATTTTCCGGTGAGTATTCCACAGTGTACTTCAAGGTAGTTGGACTATAAATGAGCAGAGTTTGCCAGGCAGGATGAATGAGCTCCTTCATTTCTTCAGATGTTTGTTTAAGTATGCAAGCAAGAAAGTGTATATTTGTGCGTATGATACGTGAGCCGAGCACGCTCGCTCTCCTTTGTGTCCCCGGCCGGTCTCACTGCGCTAGCAAAGTTGACATGACATCAATATGAATGTGGGGAAATGGTGATCTCAATGCAGGCATCTTGTTACTGATTAAAACCTGCCGCCACAGGCACCCGCTCCTATTCGCCTCCTCGACGCCCCACCACCGCCAATCCCATTAACCCCCCCCCCCCCCCCCCCACTCCCTCTAGAATCCATGCCTCCATCAATCCCACCCTTGCTTTGGCTCCCTGTCCTATTTCGCATTTTTTCTTTCTTTCTCTCACGCTCACTGTACCAGCCATCGTCTTTTTCAACCTTTTTCTCCGTAAAACCAACTGACCTCACTTCCTGCCTTTCTTGCGTCCTCTGTCATCACTCTTTGCTCTTTCCTCTTCTGCCTTTGCTTCTTTTTCTCTGTCAGCAAGCCCCAGGCCTCTGCTACATTGCTCCGTGAATGCAAATATGTTGAATCTTAAGTGGAAACACACGACTGGCTCTTATGAATATTTCATACCTTCATAAACACATCCAGAGGAGCTGCAGAGCTTCGCGCCTTACAACACCCTTGTTTGCCGGATGACTTCCTGTAAGGAATTGAACTCCCGCAGTCGACTTTTAGCCGGCACGAGTGTGTTCGGTTAGGTTTGATGTCGGGCCAGCCCGTTGTGATGTCACCGGTTGAAGTTAATGACACCCGAATGGAGGGGGCAAGAGGCCATGTTTCCAGTGGTGCCCAGAGAAAGAGATAGCGCCCTGATCTGTCTTCATTATCCCCCATTCTACAACTTCACAGACACCATGATCATAAATCTCTGGCTGAAGCACACTTCACTGACACTGAAACACAAACACAAGTAACCTCTGACCCTCTCTCTGCTACTGCCTGTGCACACTCACCCATGCAGCAGACACCAACGCACATTCAAGTGCATGCTGTACACAACTACACGCACACACACACACACACACACAATTCCCTACCTCTGTCACAATTTAATAAGGGCCACTGCACAGCCTGCACACTGACACCATCCTCTTGCACTTGACTGCACCTTCAGTCACCTATGTATGCTTTCAGTTAGCTCGATGCTATCACACTGATTTGAAATTCACATCACTCTAACGACTAATAGAGTTAGTCTTTAACGGTACCACATCGGCATTTACCGGTACCTTCTTGTTTCGCGTTGCGCAATTGCTGATTTAGCACTGCTATATAAACAGTTAAGGGATTTCTTTTAGCTTCGGTGGCCTCATAAGCAACACTTAAATCAAATGTAAACGAGATAAGGATCTGTGGAGGTGCCTTTTGCAGAGTGGCTAAGATGGGCGCTTCCTGAATATTCGGTTTCTGAAAGAAAGCGAAAGAAGAGTAGTAGCGCCTCTGACTGCTGAGCCATTCATTTATTCTCATTTTGTATGGGGTATAGCTAATGTACATACAAATGTATGAAAGAACGAGCATACATTAGGCCGATGTTTAGGAGCCAAGGCACCCGTTTTATATAAGAAAAATCTCATACCACACCACTGAACAAAAATGTCACAAAAAGTATGAATACTGAAATAATGATGATCTCATCTCAATTTACTCACAAACTGACTTACTCAGTGTTCAATGTGGGCCTGTTTAACTCGCAGGAAGCCATGACTTATTCTGTTGTATGAATGGCAACAGAATGGATACATAGATTAAGTGTACCTTCTGCCTTCTAATGGAAGCACATTTTAATTGTTCTGCCTGTCACTATATGTCGCTGGGATGGACAGATGAACTAAGATATAGCTGTAATTCATATATAATAATTTCCGAACAAACTAAGTGAAATTGGATAATTTCCTGCGGAACCCCTGATGATTTCTCACGGCACACGAGTTGGGAATCACTGCATTAGGCCATGTGTGCAAATTAACGGGGCGGTGTAGTTTACGATATAATGTTTTACTACATCAGGCCAGTTCCTATGTTTTGCAAATGAAATTATAGAAGAGTTTTATGTACTTATATCAGTCAAAATAGTTCAAAGTAGGGCTTGGTTGATTTATCGATTTCTAATCGATAAATCGTTGTTCTGGTCACATCAATATTATTCTTTTTTTTTTCCATAGCAACTGACACGCACTGTTTACACTGAAGTCATGGCAGTGAACCGAGAGAAGCTAAGTTACTAAAAAGACAACGTTTTGTCAGTCATTTGAAATCGGTGGTTCGGATTTACAGCATCAGACAATGAGCAACAAACAGCCCACTGCATATTATGTTCAAAGACTGTTATAACCAAAGTGAGGAGCACAGAAGGGAAAACCCCCGCAAAGAAACGGACAACATGGATGGAATTATTTCACAATGTTCTATATATAACAATAAAGGAACCACCGCAGTGGAAGGCAATCACGGAGGCGATTGTGGTGAACATTGTCAAAGATCTGGTGTCCGTTTATACATTGCAAAAGTAGTAATTTATCCAAACACTGATCCACTTGAATTGTGTTAGCAGCTGTTGTAATAAACTGCATACAATTTGTACTATAGCTTATCCAAATGCATTTCACACTTCACCGGGGTTTATTCTCGTCAAGTCACAGTGTATTGCTTTTTACCTGACCACTTCTGGTCGTGTGTGACTTCACAATAAGAGCGCCCGGAACTTCATTAGCGTGAAATAAACTTAGTAATAAGTAATATAGGCTAGAAATACTTGTCTATCACTGAGTGTCCCATTAGAGAGGGTTTTCAATATAGGCATTGCAACATAAAGGGATGCCTAAAGCCTCATTTTGTTGACAGGCTTATTTATCTTGCCAAAAATGATCATTAAAACTAGGTGAGTGTTTTATACTGTATACAAGATTTTGTTTACATTTTCATGGACAAAGGTTAATTTTGTTTGGAAGACGCACCTTTTATTCATGTTACATTATATTGCTAAAAGCATTCGCTCACCTGCCTTGACTCACAATATGACGTCGGTCCACCCTTTGCTGCTATATCAGCTTCAACTCTTCTAGGAAGGCTGTCCACAAGGTTTAGGAGTGTGTTTATGTGAATTTTTTACCATTCTTCCAGAAGCGCATTTGTGAGGTCACACACTGATGTTTGATGAGAAGGCCTAGCTCTGTCTCCGCTGTGCTTCATCCCAAAGGTGTTCTGTTGGGTTTAGGTCAGGACTATGTGCAGGCCAGTCAAGTTCATCCACACCAAACCTCTCATCCATGTCTTTAAGGACCTTGCTTTGTGCACTGGTGCACAGCCATGTTAGAAATGGAAGAACCGTTCCCACAAAGTTGGGAGCATGCAATTGTCCAAAATATTGGCTCCTTAGTTCCCGTGAAAGGAGCTCTGAAGGACTCAGCATACCAAAAGCTTTTGGTCAATTCATAGTTTCCAACATTGTGAGAACAGTTTGGGGATGGCCACTCCCTGTTCCATCATGACTGTGCAACAATGCCCAAAGCAAGGTCCATAAAGACATGGATGACAGAGTCTGGTCTGGATGAACTTGACTGGCCTGCACAGAGTTGTGCCATCAACCTGATAGAACACATTTGGGATTAATTAGAGTGCAGACTGAGAGCCAGGCCTTCTCGTCCAACATCAGTGTGTGTGACCTCACAAATGTGCTTCTGGAAAAATGAAAAAAATTATATTTTACGTAACATATGTTTAGTGACACACTAATACTTGAATGCAGTGCTACTAAAGACTCAATTTGCCTCAGTTTTATTTTGAAAGGTTGCTACTTCCAGTTTTTGTTCCATTGCTGTTGTCTTGACTGGATTCTCAATGGTAAGGACAAAAACTTTGATTTGACTGTTCTTTGATTGGTGTCAGGCATTTCCGTCTGCTGGTGATGCGTTAGCTTCTGTAGCTGTGCGTCGACTGGTTCAATGTCATGTGCTTGTCACTTGTGGGGGGGGGGGGGAAAGTTAAGTGTTTTATCTGTGTTGTGTTTTCAACCGGTAACAGGTGAATGCATTAAACATCCTCATATAATCAAACTTAACCGAGTTTAGAGTGTTTTATTGTTTTAAATGGTTTTGTACCGATTAATGACTGAACCTCTGCTTATACTTAAAAAAATAAAATGTTACTTAAAACACAGTTTTGGACTAATAAAAGATGTTTGTCAGTATAATCATGCTCAATGGAAAATATTGTTTTAAAAGTCAACCAAATCTAACAGAACTGTTTGTGGTTGAACTTCGAGGTACCAGTGTGACCAGTGGCGGACTGTGCATTTGGTACTTAGGCCTTTAGTAGGGACTTACCTGACCACTACTACTATCACCGTGCAACTATACAAACCAGTAATATAATACAAATATGTAATATTACACCATGCAACTGTCCCACATACATCTGACATGAGAAAAACATTTCAATAACATTTAGATAAAATACATCATACTCACGAGAGGTGCTCATTATTAAATGTAATGTGTGTGCAGATCAGTACAGTCAGACTATAGTCGGACTTGGCTTACTGTGATCAACCAATCAGAGGAATGAGAAATGTTGACGTGGTTGTGGGCCAGCTAGCTCTGAATCAAATTGAAACTCTGATTGATAAAACAAAACAAAAAACTGTTCCAATTTGTATTCATTGGCCAGCATTACTGATTTTGAAGACCCTGGGCAGATTATGTTGACATGGACATGGATTGGACAAAAGAAGTCTAAGTTCCACATATCCTACTGGAAGCAGTGTAGCAAAGAGAAACCTTATGGAATTAATACAATAGACTCTTGGGAATACTGTACATTATTTAATTTAATTAATTCTCAAAAGTTAGGTTGAAAATGTAGGTTTGTGCTTCTGATAGTGTTTAGGCCAGCAGAGAAGGGCCACCTCTGGCTTTAAAATTGTCAAAAGTCCACGTTAGCAATACTTGGCTACGAAGCTAGTTGCTAGGTTGTGTAGTTGTTTTTGAGCCGGCCAAGTCACTGACCAATCAAAGGGCATTTTTTCAACGTCTAAAGAGGATCGTGGTGAGCCAGCATCCTATTTTTGCTTCTGCAGACATTTCATTTATTTTATTATTGATTATTCATTATTTCATGATTTATTATTACGTTTCGTCATTGTGGCTGCATCCCTGTGGCCACGTAGAGGCAAAATGTTACATATAATAATGGCAACGCCACAATGCCATTCGTCTTTCTTAACATAAATGCAAAGCAAGGAAACGAACACATTTACCGGTACTTTACTGAGAGTTGTCTTTAAATGCTGTGATTGTGAATGGAGGCTGAGTTCCCAACGCTGCTTGACAGTTACGAGAAGAAAGTCTTTTTTTTTAAACAGTTGCTTGCGCTTTGGGGAAAAGATGACCTGTGCTCAGTGAAGGTTTCTATTGAGGTGCCAGTTAAGGTGTGTCCTCTCCTCCTAGTTGTGAGTTGCTCCTCATAACCAAAACAACTTGAGAAACATTACATTCAGAAAAGCAAGGCACACGCCCAGAACCACAAACACAAACAGATCTGAAACATATGATCTCATATGGCTAAGAGGGGCACGCTCAGGGGCACACCCAAAGTCGTCGCTGCTGCACTCTGCCATCATACAGAACTTCGCCTTAAACTGTCGTGCCACCATTTTCACGCAAAGCCATTCTATTTTGCAAAAGCCATTTTGAGCCGTGAGACATTTTCAACTCCACAATGTTTGTCAGGATGTGGAGATGTGTGTTGTATTTCCCCAAAAACGCGTTGAAAGCCAAATTTTGGCTTTAATTTATCCTCCATAAGAGCATAATGCTTTCAGTTCTACTTCCCCATTCAGTTCCCAGTGTTTCTTTAATATTGAGTTGCATTGCAATTCTGCACTGCTGTGGCCTTGATAGTAGTGATTTGGGGAAACTGTCATAGTGCCACACTCTGAAAGCAGGCAGGGGTGAAATGTGCCTTACAGTTGAATGAATCTCATTGGGCAGGAGTGACTACTTCTTAAACGCTATGTGGGTGAGATCAAAATATGAGGACGCTGATAATCTGTGGTGCTCAGGATATTGTAGCATCCTCTTCATGAGCTGCAAATTTGCTGATTGCAATGTTAGATGACAACGTGGCTCTCCATTTGCACAAATAGTTAGTATAGGTAAACAACTTGGTAGCCAAGCAAATGCAGGAAAGAAAACGAGCCAAAGTGAGAGACAAAGAGAGAGTATTAAAAACAGAAACTTAAGCTCTATGGGCCCTTTTCTTCCCTGCAGGCATTTTGTGGCTTGTGAAAAAAATGTGCTGTATTTTTGAAGTGTTGGGTCACGTGACCAAGGATAGCGTAATGAATCAGAGAGTATAATTATTTCCTAGCAAGTGAAAGAGTGATTTTTAGAGGTAGGGAGAAGAGGAGGAGGAGGAAAAAGTCCAGTGAGAGAGTGGTGGCGAGAGCAAGAGAGAGAGAGAGAGAGAGAGAGAGAGAGAGAGAGAGAGGTTGGCTGCTGCCCGCTGGTGCTGTCAGAAGCACTCTGATGAACGTGCACACATCTTGTCTCCTTTTTTTCCCCCCTCCAGGCTAGCGCCGCTCATCGGACCCTTCCGTTAAGTCATTCATCTGTTCGTCCACGGCGGAATTGGTGAGTGAATTTCACGTGCAAAAAGTTTCAAATTTCCCAAAACTTCTGCCTGTTTGTTTTTTGTTTTTCCCCTCAGCTTGCCTTTGTTAGCAGCGAGGTTGTATTTTGCATCAGTGGGTCTTTAATAGAAGACAGAGATACTTTCGCACTTGCCTAAATCAAACTACATCTCCGTGAGCAAACACTAAAACATCCTCATCCACATTTCTTTCATTAGGCTTTATGGACGAAACACTACATTTGTATGAATACGTACTTGAGGACGTGAGCGGGCCTGCATGTTCCTCCATGCACATGTGCTTATTAGTGGCTGTTGCCCAGTGCCTGTGGAGCTCTTTATTATTAGCATGTGTTAGTGTGGACACGCCTGCATGTGTTTGATGTCTATTCACCAGAGGAGTCAGCAGTCCTTGACCTTTTTTATTATAACGAACTTGCTGGAAACTTGGAAAAGACCAGTATTGTTTCCAGCTTTTTAGTAGCAAAGGCTAATTCCTGTAGAGTGAGGTGTGTGTGTGTGTGTGTGTGTGTGTGTGTGTGTTTGTGTTTGTGTCTGTGTGTGTGTCTGTGTATACAGCTCTGCTCTTAGTTTATATGGTAGGTTTATTCATTATGTTCCCATAGTTGGTCGTTTGTCAGTGAATTGTATCTCTTGATTCTGGCATATTGCCTCGGTTAACAGGTTCCACTTGTTACTGGCGTACATATCAGAGACATCCTGTTCCTGATGTCATTGCGTGTTTTTTCTTGTTTCACGTGTCCATGTCGCTTTAATACAGTGTTGTCGTATTGCAGTGGCGGCTTACGAGCACAGCACCTGCCATCTGCACTTTTATCTCCCCTGATGGACCTGACACAAGAGTGTGGGATAGTTAAACAGAGAAAAATAGTAACAGCATGGCTAAGTGAAGGCGCGTGCTGAAGCACACCAGTTGGACTCAGAGGAGGAGACCTCTGGACTGGAAGGTGGAGGGAGTTCATCAATGAAACAAGTTCAAATCACATTTTTGTGATTTGAGACGTGTACAGAAAAGAATTTATTTTATTCATTCATCTGTGCAACTTGACAAGTAGATTGCATTACAAGATTTGGCCGCCATTCTTTCCCTCTTTAACCAGAGAGCTGTTGATACCTGTTGTATTTTTGTACTCTCTCTAGTCATTAAGACTCAGTGGATGGGAGGATAGACAGGTGGTTTTTTTGTTGTTATTTTTTTGGGGGTGTGGGGGGGGGGGGGGGGGGATGTGCAGGGGCGTTGATCTTTCTGCCACAGTACTATAATTAACAAGGAAACAATTTGCATGGGTTAGGGTTGATTTTTATAGGTGTGTTTGTGTCTATTTACATGTTCAGTTAGACTCAGAGCATTTCTTAAGATGCCTGTTGGCACTCTGTTGTGTGTTTTGTATGTGTTTGTTTGAGCCCGCTTTGTGTTGCTATGGTTCCTGGGACTACAATCAGACATGGAAGCGGTCTTCATATAGAGGAAGATTTGTTTTCTCTCTGAGCTGAGGAATACAAACACCTCCATACTCACTTGTTGAAAAAGGAGAGGCCAGTTCTTAGTTTTTCTTGAGTGATTTTCTGCCACTCCGGTTGTATTTGTCTACAAATTGTATTCCACCATCTGTCTTTTCCTGTTGTGGTGTATGCGTGTTCTTGTTTTGCTCGATCCGAAGTGGGAGAGTGTGCTTAATACGCCAGAGTGCTCTACCACATCATGGAAAGAGAAAAATTGTGAGGATGACTTCATCTTTTCAGAAAGTGTTTAATGTCTCACTGAGTTGAAACTCTTTCCATAATCTTCTCCACTGTGCAACTCAACGTAGCCTGTTTTTAGTGACACTGTGCAATGGTGTATGACTTAATTGCAAAGTGTGCAATGTATACAAAATAATGACATCTAATTGATCATTTTAATCGACTATTAGGTTTGTACTGTAAAACAATTTTCTTCTCTTACTATTAAGTTCCAATTGCACTCCAAGGGAACGTACTGTTCTTTAAATGTCAAATAATTGCACCCAAGTGCTACTTTGCATTGTTGCGTGTAAGCAAATACATGTTTGTGCGATGCCAAGAGCAGGCAGATGTCAAACAAGTTTGAGGTGATGGAATGCAGGTGTGTTTGGACACACCAAGACGTCTGTCACTGAGTGTCTCTCTCGGAGCCATTAGCCACACACTTGTTGAAAGACGGCAAGCTGTCAGCTCAGCATCGAGCAGTAATGTGTTTCAGGTAAGGTTTCCACAGACAAAATTTCGCCGGCACCAGCGACCAGATCACATAACGCTCACATAGCGTCTGTTTGTTGTTTTCGATAAAAAGAATTGTTTTACTGGTGTAGTAATATGACCTTACCTGTGATCCAGAACTTAAACATAACCCTGCGTGCCTCCACTCACTTCCTTTACAAAGTTATGAAACATAAATCACTGTCATGTTGGCAATTAGATGACTGTGCCTGGAAGACATGGTTAGCTTTGTGTTGAAAAATTGGCATGAGTGGGCAAGTCTGAGGTTAAAAAAAAACCCAACAAAAACATTTAAGTCTGCCAATGTTTTCCTACCAGGATACAAGGTACTTCATTTATCTGGAGGCTGTGAATGTGAAGTCAACTGTTCCGCTGAAGGTTTTGACACACATTTTTATCTGGGGGGGGGGGGATGCAAAAAAATTGCCCATTCTAAAATTGTTCAGGATACTCAAAGAAAACCTGTAAAGTCAGACGAGCTTGGTGGCAGAGAAATGAAAACCAATAAGTATCCTCAACTCGGTCATGGCAGGAAGCAGAGCGTCACAATTTTTGAATCTTTATTGTAAAATATACAATAAAAAATAAATAGGACTTTTAACTCCTTTAAGCATTGCATTTAATTACTGTACAATCCCTCTACGCTTTTTCTGCGCTACCAATCGCAGGGCAATTATAGACAAATGATTGTTCACATTCATACCTAAGGAAATGTTTGCGTCTTTAATGAACCTAACGTGAATGTTTTTGGAATGTGGTAGAAGACCAGAGTACCTAGAGAAAACCCACGCAAGCACTGGGAGAACATGCAAACTCGATTCTCCTATCCCATAAATAATAAATAAATGATTGTTAACTTTTCTAATGGTGTATCAAGGAAATATTGCTGACACTAAGGAAACAACAACTGTTATGCAAAACTATTCATAGGTACCTGCCTGGCCCTGTATGAAAAAGTAGTTGTCTCCTTAACCTAATAACTGTTTGGGCCGCCCTCAGCAGCAACAGCTGAAATCAAGCGTTTTCTGATGTCTTTCACATCTCTGTGCAGATATTTTGGGTCACTCCTTATCGCAGAATTGTTTCAATTGAGCAACACTGGAGGGTTGTCAAGCATGAAGGGCCTTTTTAAGGTCACAATATTCCAATCGGGATTAATTTCCGGACTTTGACTAAGCCACTCCAAAACCTTAATTTTGTGTTTTTTAAGTCATTCAGAATTTGATTTGCTGGTGTGTTTTGGATCGTCGTCCTGGTGCAGAATCTAAGTGCACTTCAGCTTGAGGTCACAAACTGATGGCCGAAAAGTCTCCCTCAGGTTTTCTGGCAGAATTCATGGTTCCATCCATCACAGCAAATCTTCCAGGTCCTGAAGGAGCTGGCCCCAGACCATCACACTACCACCACCATGTTTGATTGTTGGTATGATGTTCTTTTTCTGAGATGCTGTTTATATGTATGCCAGATGTAATGAGACACACATTTTCCGTTCAACTTTCCTCTCATCAGTCCATAGAATATGTCTTGGAAATCATTCAGATGTTGGTTTTTTTTTTGTATTGTTTTGTTTTGTTTTTTGCAAAAGACAAACCTCTAGGTTCTTTTTGGTCAGCAGTGGTTTTCGCCTTGGAGCTCTGCCATAGATACCATTTTTTCTAGTCTCTGCCTTCTTGTTGAGTCATGAACACTGACCTTAGGTGAGGCAACGGAGGGTTTCAGTTCTTTAGATGTTGTCCTGGGTTCCTTTGTGACATCCTGAATGAGTTGTTGCTGTGCCTTTGGGGTATATTTTGTAGGCCGGCCACTCCTGGGAATGTTCACCATTTGTGGACAGTGGCTCTCACCATGGTTCGATGGAGTCCTAAGGCTGTAGAAGTAGCTTTGTAATCTTTTGCAGACTGATGGCTGTCAATTACTTTATTCCTCATATGTTGTTGAATTTTTTTGGATCGCTGCATTTTGTTGCTTTTTTTAGATTTTTTGACTGACTTCATTTTGTCAGACAGGTTCTATTCATGTCATTTTTTGATTGAATAGGTCTGGAGGAAATCAGGCTTGGTTCTGGTCAATGTAAATGAACTCTGCTTTCCCCCCAAAATGTATGTGATTAGCCAGAGTTAATTCATGATTTCACAAGTGGTGGGGGAAATTACTTTTTCACAAAGGGCCAGGTAGGTTTGAATAGTTTTTTTTCCTTCATAAATAAAACCATCATTTAAAAACTGCATTTTGTGTTTACTTGGGTTATCTTTGTTTGATATTTACATTTCATTATCTTAAACATTAAAGTGAGGAAACTGAAGATGCTGTGTTGGCTGTCTTGCATAGATCAGAGCTTTCGCAATAAATCATTCCGGGAATATGCTACAGTCAGTGTTGTGAAAAATATTTGCCCCATTCTCAACATCTTTGGCAGTTGTCAATGATTTTCTAGTCCACATTACCACACTCTCCAGGAGTGGAGGGAAACATTATTGACTAGAACACATTAAGAGCTGAGGTTCGTGTAACTTTAGTTCAATGCAGAATATGTTTAGCAACATCTGCCTAATTGATGTTACACATGCTGTAAAGTTAGAAGGAAATCATTTCCCATGACCTTATTATTGTTTGACCACTGGGGATTTATTCTTCCAATCTTCGACTTTTTGTCACAACCAAAAGTCCTCAGCACAACGAGAGTCTTGTGTCAAAGCGTGCCTCGTCGTAGCTTGATTGATTTGCTACGTGCAAAGTGCAACCAGCATGGCTGCGGCAGCACACTGGAGCACACTGTGAGGTTGGAAACTCCGCTCCAGTGCGCCTGTCCCGGCCAGGGATGGGAAGTCCCCGCAGTAGCCTGGAACCCTCCCCATGGTGCTCCTCCTCGCCCGCATGGCAGCCTGCTGCCTCCTGTGTGCCCCCCAGGCTCAGGGGAAGTGGGCAGGGCCTCTGTGCCCATTTGGCCCTGGCTAACAGGGGATGAGATCACTCCAAATTCCCCTCTTCCCCTTTATAGACCCAGACCCAGTGGCGAAGCGAGCCTACCACGGGACCCCATAATAAAACACAAATGACTCTTTAAAAAGCTTTTGGACTGATGTGCCTCATTAAAAAACACTGGTGCCATCTTTTTTGTTTTTATGAATTCATCATTGTGTTTGGGGAGGAAAGTAAATGTGCTGTGTTCTGTTTTAAAATGCTGCCTTTCCTTCTGTGGGTAATTGTGTTAAGTTTGCATTCTTCGAGTAGCTTCACTAGCTTAGAACTCCTTTGTATTCATGGCTGCAATACTGGATAAATAGATGGATCAATACATTCTTGTTTACTCCTATGAGAATACAAAAGCCTCTATCCTACTCTCTTCTCTCAGCACTGGCAGATCTTTCTGCCTTTGAAGAGTGCATGAGGCAGTTACCAAATGGGCAAAACAAATCCTGCACCATACAGTACGCTTTCTCCCTTTCGGCATGCTGTGAAGTTTTCTGTCATTTTTTTCTTTGTTTGCTAATGATTGCACCCGCTGACCCATGGGGACTCGGCACAAGCTGTGTTGATGCGGTGACGGATGGCGAAGGGGGTCTGAATTAGCCATAAGATCATGACTGGAGATATGGAGAGGGACTAGGCTGCGCAGAGAAATTGAGAATAAAGTTGGCTATGTTGGCAGAATTGGGGGTTGGTGCCTATCAACGGCTGCTCCTTCCTGAAACGTGGTCACCCGAGCCTGCCCGGGCCCTGGATCCACATGTGGAACAGTTTACTGTAATGGAACTCTAAATTAGTGGTGGTTTGAAGCTGCCTGCAGCAGTAGGGTGTAATTAACTGGTTCTGTTGAAAGAGAGAGAACCAGAGAGAGCGACGGGATTGAGCCAGAGCCCTGGAAAAGATGCAAGATTGAGGTGTGTGTGTGTGTGTGTGTGTGTGTGCGCACGCGTGCGCGCAAGTGTGTATGTGTTTTAACACGTAGCTTTTTTTCTTTCCAAGCACTTGATTGCATGTGTATGTACTATGACTTTCAGATTTTGTGGTACATATACTGTGTCTTGGAAAGCTCCCTGCCTGTTTTCTCATCAAGGCATGGCGCCGCCTCACAGTGCCCCCCAGTGCCTAGAGTTTGCCACTGTTCATTTGTTACTTTTAAAAGAATTTTTTTTTTATAATCGGCATGTATACGTTCACCAGTTATGTCTTCTCAACACCCTCCCTTCCAATCAACGTTGTTGACTTCATCACCACAATTTCTGTCCTAGTCCTTTCCCTCAAATTCACAAGCCACCGCAGTACCCAAAATTCTTTGGCTGTGCTCTTTTTCAAAGCCACATTTGTAAAAACAAGCTCATCACACCACCCACTCATAAAGTCACGCTCAGGGAGCGGTCTGCAAAAACATGAAAAAGAAAATGGGGAGGCTTTACTCGCTCTTTCTAGCCTCCTGTATTAACAATCAACAGCAGTGCATGCCTGCTTCCTTGTCCGTGCCTACTGTGCGGTGTCTAAGTGACGAGTGGGCTGTGGGAGATTTGAGCCAAAATGACTTTGTGGGGTGAGAGCCTTACCTCAACATAAGCTTGTTGGAAGTGACAGCAGCAGTTAGCAATCAGTGGATCTTATTTCACCCCCCACTCCCCAACCCCCACGGACCCCGTGTCTGGGCCTCTGGTCTGGGGGGGGGGGGGGGGGGAGCGTCAGAGGGAGAGGGAAGCAGGCTGCTGTGCTAGGCTGGCAGCAGGAACAGAGGAGCTCTTTATAGCAGAGTTCTGGTGATTTAAATCATATGGCATAGCCTGGAATCAGTGCACAAGTCTGGAAACTCTTCAATACTGAAGGAACAAGAGTGCTTTCTCTTTTATTTTCATCTCAACCCCCACCCCCTACTCATCTAAGTTATAACTTTTTCCAAATGTCTCTCTTATCTTCTTTTCCCCTCACCCATTCCCAGTTTTTCTGGATTTTCCTCTGGCTCGCTCTTCTTCTCACACATTTGTATCTACTGTGGTTCCTCGCTGTCCTCTCGTTCAGGACCACCCCGCCTTCCTTCCCTTGTCCTCATACCTGTTCTGATGAAGTCTGCACATCCTCCTCGCATTATAACTGTGGATGAACTTTTCCCCATCCCAGAGAGAGCATGGATCAGGGTCTCTGAGTTGATGCGAGGTTAAACATGTTTGTGGTCCCAACAGGGAACCACTTATGTATCATGTTCATGCCAATCAGATGGATTTATCCTTTTGTTTTATGCGGTGCAATAAGAAATAACAAGTCTGTCTTTCTTCTCTTCCCCAGAAACTGGATGTTTCCATTCAAGAGGAGTTTGTTGTTCCCCCACAAAACGCAAGGCCTCCGATCTTACTCATCCATTCTCCCATATCCTGAGAGCCTTCGAGAGGACACAAAACTTTAACGGGGATTTCCAGGGGTGACTGTTAAGTGCGTTCCCATCCGCCAGTGGGCCTGCTGGTGCATCGTCGTCATGGCTACCAACAGGGAACAGCAGGTGGGCCACATGACTGGCTTCCCACCTGCTGTCTACCCCTTCGCCTTCAACTCCATGAGAAGCCACTCTCCCTTTGACCTGCTGGCCAACAGTAGCCTTTTTGGGAGATTTGGTGCTGACCTGCCCAAAGAGATGGCTGCACTCTGTAAGTTCTTCTCATTAGTGTATGTGTTTGACTCCCTCTCGTGTGTCATTTTCCATTCCAGCCCTTACTCCGTACAGTATATGGCCCATATTCATTTGGCCTCCTTGCTTTTAACAATTTGGACAGCCACTGCAAAGTGGAAAATATGGTTTCCTAAATTGCACTTCATTACATGTATTTTTGTAGACACGGAAAACTTTCCGGTCAGCTTGTGATATAGGACGAAATATCCCACAATGGAACCATAAGGAAAAAGTCCACTTTCATCAATACAGTGATTACACAGCCCCTGTGGTTACCTTATAGAGGTTTGTATATGGTGCGGTTGTGTCTGCAAGCTCTGCCTCTGTATGTGCGTGCAAGAGTGCGCGTTTGAGCCTTGCAGGGCCTTTAGAGCAGGCAACCCACAAGTCTGCAATTAAAGACCAAACAGAATTCTTCTAGTGTGAGTGGATGAGACAAATATTCAACAATATACAACAGATGTTGAAGGAAAAGCCTCTCAATAATCTGGCTACTTTTTAAAATTAGCAAAAGGAAAAATTATAATCAGAACCATTCACCTTTGTTGGGAGGCTGTCATCCTTAAGTTCCTGATGTGTGGTTCTGGGTTGTAGTTTACAACGTGTCCACAAAAGGCACTGTTGTCCTCTGGAGTGCCAGGATGGGATTATGATGTATGTATGGGACATGGAGCACAAAGAGAGGATTGTTGGCAATCAGGAGTGTTTTTATGCTGTGGAAAAAGGCAGATCAACCCCCACAGTCACACATTGAAGTAATGGTAGTTATTGTTCATATTTTTCAAAAAGGGGTGGCAGGTGGTGTTAAAGCTTCTTTATACTTGTGCGGGCGGCAACCGCGCTGACGTCACTGCGGCTGTCCCGCGTGTAGTTTGCCGTTATACTCGAGCGCAACCCACGCACGCAGTTTTGAAAATGTACTGCAGTTCACCTCCAAGTCCGGGGTGTCGCTACAGCGGGTATTGGCTAGGACACCACAGGGTGGAGTTTCCTCTGCATTTTTTGGCCATTTCCGGTAGCCTTTTTTCCTTTCCTTTCTGGAACAAGGAACAAAGCAACAACAATGGCGACCGTGGAACAGTGTCTGCTCGAAAAAAATGGACCTAGATGACCCGATGATATGTTGAATTATGCTGCAAAATCGATCAAGAAGGCGGCGGCGTAGATGGTATGTAGAACCAAGGGGCACGCTGAGTACGTCATCACAGCATGTGACTAAAACGGACTAATCACGAGAGATGATCTCTGCAGCGTTCTTCGCGCAGCAACAATTTTTGCCGTGTGCACGTCAGGCTACGCAGAGGGGTTCGACGGTCTTGTGATGCAATGTGGGCGTTGTTGGCCACGCGAGCATGGGACTATAAAGAGGCCGAGTGGAGGGGCTATAGTGGGTGGCAACAGCTGAGTACCCCCCCCCCCCAAACCAAACCAATCCCGCCTGTGTGTGCATACCCATTCCAATCCCCCCCCCCCAACTTAACCACAGCATGCCTGAGCACCTCTCCAGCCTTTCAGCTGTCAATCACTACCTCACACCCCCACTTCGCAGTTGCTACTCACCTAATCCTCAAGGTATTTTCACAGAACCCGAGAGAGAGAGAGAGCGAGAGAGAGAGAGAGAGAGAGAGAGAGGGAGGGAGAGAGAGAGAACACCTGGGGGTGATGTCCCAGTGTGGTGGGTTCCAAGAACACACCCTGCTAGGAAAACACACAGATACACACATGCAAACACAAGAGCAGAGCCACCCTTCCTTCCCACTCTCGCCCCTGGACTCACAGCGCACGTCTTTCATCCAAAAGATAAAGCCGACCCTCCCCTTGACGCAGAATGAAATCCCAGTGCACTGACAGATGGAGTCTTTTGGTGTTTCGCAGTGGCATCAAACAAAAAACAAATATCAAAGCTTAAGCAAGTCCACGCTCTGAAGGTTCATACTTGATAGCTTGTGCTGACACATCTGTGCTGCATGGCGGGGCTGTGGTCCACGTGGGTAAAGGGACACAGACTAAGCTCTCGAGACGAGCTTAAACAAGGCCGGGGGTCAAAGTTTGAAGTCGGGCTCATTGTGACAATTAGCTTCTGTACAGAGAGAGCTCTTTCTTGGCTGACGAACCAGTGTAGTAGTTGGCTTTGCACTATTTATTACACCTCAAAATGACTTGCGCTCTGCTTGTGGCTATGATTATCATTATTCTCATTAGGGTCACGGATCAGCTGGAGGGGTTGTTGTTAGGTGTACAACTAGCTTTAGTCAACCAAAATATTCAAATATTCAAAACAGCTCTCAGTCTAATGCATTACATTTATACACCACTAAAAACTACAAATATACACAAACACACTGGTAATGTTGAATCCAGCCATGCATTTCCTATATCGCTTGTCCTAATATGGGTTTCATGTGAGCTGGAGCCTATCCCAGCTGGCTTTGGGAGAGAGGCTGTGTACACCCTTGACTTGTTGCCAGTCATTCGCAGGGCACCTAAACCAACATTCTCAGTTACATTCACACCTAAGAACAACGTGGAGTCTTCAGTGAACTTAGCATGTATATTTTTGGAATGCAGGAGGATGCCGGAATACCCGGAGAAAACCCACGCAAGCACGGGGAGAGCATGCAAACTCCATACAGGAAGGGCGGAGCCCAGATTGGAACACCCAAACTCAGAACTCTGAGCAGGATGTGCTAACTCTTCGTCATTATTATTATTATATTAACTAAGTTTGTGTCGCAACAGTAAAGAGGCTTTAATTATTGTTCCAAAACACTTCCGGACAAGTGACAGTTCTGAAATAAAGCCTTTTAATTAATGCCTTTTTGCAGTAAATTAAAATAAATATATGAATGTTTATCATAAAATGAGACAGGATCTTCATTTCGTGCCAAGGAGTGTTAAGGACACACTCAAAAAAAAAAAAAAAAAAAAAAATTTAAAAGACATCATAAGAAAATAAAGTGATAAGATTATGAAAAGAAATTCCCAATGTTGGCAATAAAGTTCTAATATTATGAGAGCGTTTTGATTTTACAAAGTTGTCCTATAACAAGCATAAATGTACTTACATTAAGATGAGGACTGTTAGCTTTGGTAAGTTTCAAAAACACTGAAATAGAAATATTTAATGATATATTACCCAATAAAAGTATGGCCTTTCTCAAGTGAGAAACAGCGAGTGCTCATTTCAGACTATTGCATTTACATTTGTGTGGAAAGGTTGGCTTTCATTTGTTAAAATAACAATAATAATAAGAAGAAAATAGTTGATAGTTGTAATATTACAACTTTTTTTTTTTCCACGTGTTCTTCATTCTCCTTCGGAAATGTCAGGCTTGTCGGTCTTCTACTGTATGTGTGCAAAAATTGTTTTTAGGAAAAAAAAAAAAAACATCAAATATGATCAAAGGTGCACTTTTTACCAACATTCAACATTGTCAGTTTTGTGCCACTTGATGATTAAATGTGTTAGTTGTAGTAACCTGCTGAAAGTCACTTTACTAATACTATACTACTATATACAACCCCGGCACGGTGGACGACTGGTTAGAGCGTCTGCCTCACAGTTCTGAGGACCGGGGTTCAAATCCCGGCCGCACCTATGTGGAGTTTGCATGTTCTCCCCGTGCTTGCGTGGGTTTTCTCCGGGCACTCCGGTTTCCTCCCACATCCCCAAAACATGCGTGGTAGGTTAATTGACAACTCTAAATTGCCCGTAGGTGTGACTGTTTGTTTGTATTTGCCCTGCGATTGGCTGGCAGCCAGTTCAGGGTGTACCGGGCCCGCCCCCAGCACGCCCGCGACCCTAATGAGGAGAAGCGGCTCAGAAAATGGATGGATGGATATATACAACCCCAATTCCAATGAAGTTGGGATGTTGTGTTAAACATAAATAAAAACAAATCATGTTCAACCTATATTTAATTGAATACACTACAAAGATAGATATTTAATGTTTAAACTGATGAACTTGATTGTTTTTAGCAGATAATCATTAACTTAGAATTTTATGGCTGCAACACATTCCAAAAAAAAAGCTGGGACAGGTGGCAAAAAAGACAGAGAAAGTTGAGGAATGCCCATCAAACACGTGTTTGGAACATCCCACAGGGTGAACAGGCTCATTGGGAACAGGTGGGTGCCACGATTGGGTAGAAAAGGAGCTTCCCTGACTTGCTCAGTCATTCACAAGCAACGATGGGGCGAGGTTCACCTCTCTGTGAACAAGTGCGTGAGAAAATAGTCGAACAGTTTAAGGACAATGTTCCTCAACGTACAAGAAAAGGTGATGTAACACAGTGGTAAACATGACCCTGTCCCAGCTTTTTTGGAACGTGTTGCAGCCATCAAATTCCAAGTTAATGATTAGTTGCTAAAAACAACAAAGTTGATCAGTTTGAACATTACATATCTTATCTATGTAGTGTATTCAATTCAATATAGATTGAACATGATTTGCAAATCATTGTATTCTGTTTTTTATTTATGTTCAACACATTGTGCCAACTTCATTGGAATTGGGGTTGTACTATAATACTATAGCGGCATCATTCTTTACGAAATGTTAGCGCACAGGAACAAAGGGCCTTGGTTTGGACATTCCCCAGGCCCGGATTTTCTTCTCCTTCCACTTCTTCACCAGGTGTCGCCTTAACAAGCCTGCTCATTGTTGTCAGGAGCGTCTTTGGGCCAGACTGAGAAAATACCTTCCACTTAAAGGGAGTAGAGCTGTAGATATTTGTGTGTTTAGCAAATAGTGCTGCATTCTTGTCCAACTTCATAGCGCTGTGCATAATTGCCTGGGTGACACCTTCTATTGTTGAGCGCTGTGCCAACAGACCGGAGCACCCACCGCCACTGTGCTCTTTTGGCACCGGTCTGTCTTTGGAAATACCTCTTTTGCACACAGATGGGAAGAGACGGCACAGGGCAGAGATGTCGTGGCCGGCGTGTGTTTGTGCACGCTTTGAGTGATGTCTTGGCATCATTTCGAAATGGAATAAGACAACAATCATGCTTGAACTTTTACACGTCACAGGAGGCTGATTTGTCCAAATGTGTTTAATAGCCGGGAAAGGAGTTTGTTCATCCATGAGAGGAGCCTCTTCCCAGTGCGCTGTAGGGGAGGCCGGTATCAGCTGATCCCTGTCATTATGGGAGTCCTTCAAACAAACAGTTGGAAGCCCATTAAGGCCACTTACTATGAGATAATATCAGCACTGAGCCAGTGAAACACCTCTGTAAGCTTTCGTCAATCGGGGCCGGAGCCCTGGCCTCCAAGTCAGCCACAGGGATGTTTTGAAAAGCTATTCGGTCATTTCCTTCAGACCACACGGCAAAGACGGAATTCTGAGGTCTCCAATTGACGGTTCAAAGCCTCATGTGGACTTTGATCTGCTGATGTGACCTGAAAACGGGAGAGCGGCTCAGATGTGAGAACTGGAACACGGTGGGATGAAATTAAAAGCATGATAGTCATAGAAAGGAATGAATGACATGTTGGAACTTGTGGTAACAACTGCCTGCGTCGTCTCACTTGTGCCTCTTGTGGAGATGACAGGAACAGTTGTCTTGTTAGATTTCGAGGCAAGTCGCATATGGATTGGAACAGCTCACACCCACAGAGACACACTGGCATTAACATAGTAGCTGCCAGGCATGAATGCACATATTTGCGCCGACACAATCTTCACTCAGAACAGCTGTAAAAAGGAAAACTGACATAATTAAAAACACTCCTTGCGCTCCTCTGAAACAAACATAAGAGTTCTTGTTGGCATATGGAGCTCGGGGAGTTATATAAGGGCCATTTTGGTGGGAAATGAGGTTTGTGAGAGAATGTGAAAGTGCATATTGAAAATGAGGCGAAGGACAGCAGGAAAGGACGTCAAATATCTGAGCGAAGCCTTCTCTGATGGGTAGGGGCGAGCACAGCACAAACAGCACATTGTAGTGCTCTATTTATTTGAATAAAGATTGAAGTGCTGGGTTTCAGCCCTGCCCGAGGTAGCTGTCAAGAACATTAATTTTGATATGCGTGGATGCATATTTTGTGCTTACTTGAGTGCACGTATATATTTAAGAAGAGACATTTAACTGTGCATGGGTACATGAGCTCAATTTCCCTTACAAGCCAGGATGACCCAACGCCCCCCTGCGCTCTTCCTGCATGCTCTTTACAACTATGTTCTGGCCTCGCTTTTTGACACACAATTCGTCTCTGACCACTGCTGTTTTTCTCGATGGCATGTACTGTTCCATTTGCTGTATTGGAGGGTAAGTGCAATGACCTCAGCTCAAGGTGGAAAAGTGACATCCTTGCACAACTTCAATAATGTTCATAGTAGCCAAAACTAAATCTAAAGCGATCATAATCACAAATTCTGCCTTTACGAATATAACAATACTTAGTTTGGATTGACGCTGTCAGAGAAGTATTAATTATTCCCATTATTATTATTATTTTAACATTATGGCAGGCCTAGTAGTTAGCATGTCTGCCTGACAGTTCTGAGAGTCGGGGTTAGAATCTCGAGTTTGCATGTTCTCCCCATGTTTGTGTGGATTTTCTCCAGCTTCCTCCCAAAATATATGTTAGGTTAATTAAAGACTCTAAATTCGTCATAGATGTAATTGTGAACATGAATGGTTGTTTGTCTGTATGTGCCCTGTGATTGGCTGTTGACCAAGTCCAGGGTGTACCCCACTCTCGCCCAAAGTCAGCGGGAATAGGCTCTAAAAAAAAATGAGAGCAATCAGTATACAAAATGGATGGATGAATTTCAAATGACTGTTTGTCGATATTTGTAGTTTTCAGTGGTGTAATAATGTACTGCAATTTAGAGAGCTGTTTCAAATAGTTTGGTGAACGACACCGAGCGACGCAACTGAATTAGACGGAACTGGACAATTGCGAACAAGTTACAGCCGATGACGGACCTTCGCAAAGCTACGGACGACCCCGAAGTCGCTGCAACAAAAATATGTGACCAAAATGGCTTTTCGTAACTCTGTTAATGTACCCCTTAGGACTACAGTCATACGAACACAAGCTGACGTAAGCATGCCATAATTCGATCAAGTCTTCCTCTATTTCGACTGCCCAGTTCACCATTTTTGTTGTGAAAGATCATGTGATATAACCTGGCATTTTGATTGGCCGTTAACCTCTGTGCTGTTGTATCACATCGTAGAAGCCCGCACACTGTCGGACGCCATCAGCTTGCGATTTGACGTGGACTCTCAGCCTAACTAGTTGCAGGCAGTCTGAAACTAATGAAGACCCGTTGCTGAATAACTCGCGCTGCATGACACAACTGAATAGTCCAGTTGGATTTGGTCACGTCGCTGGGTGTGCGGCTGGCTTCGTGTTCAATCGCTAATTAGATTCGCTAAATATTGCGGATTTAATAATGTTGTCACTGATTTAGAATGGTACGGATATGTCGCTACCACCGGCTGTGCCCATCAAAGCCTGCGGTTGTGCTGAGCCCCCTGATAAGACAGAAGGCTTGAATAGGCAGCCAGAGTTGTGACTGTTGTTACATATATCTTCCAAACCCTATTACAAAAGTCAAAGTAGTTCTGAGTGATTCAATGCAAAACTAATGAGGTGATAAGGTAGTGTAACAGGCGAAAATTAATCTGCACGCAAACCTACCTTCTTGGCAGATGGCATCCTTCGACACCAAAAAGATATACAGCTATCAATTTTTACATGTAAATGCTATTTAAATGTTTCTAACTTCATTATTTTCACTCTTTATTGTCCATCGAGGATTTTGATTTTCCATACTTTAGATGGATGGATGGATGGTTTGCTTAATAATTTTAAAAACAACAGTCCTACCTGGGGACTGACCAATAGTATCGATTTGTGAGAAAAATATCAAATTGACCAAATTTGACATAGGTTTCCACTCGACGGCGATGGTATGTAAGAAAACTGTGCAGGTGCACTCATTGGAAATTGAAAATATATTTAAGTAAATTTGGGCGGCACGGTGTACGACTGGTTAGAGCGTCTGCCTCACAGTTCCGAGGACCGGGGTTCAATCCCCGGCCCCGCCTGTGTGCAGTTTGCATGTTCTCCCCGTGCCTGCGTGGGTTTTCTCCGGGCACTCCGGTTTCCTCCCACATCCCAAAAACATGCATGGTAGGTTAATTGACGTCTCTAAATTGCCCCTAGGTATGAATGTGACTACGAATGGTTGTTTTTTTATGTGTGCCCTGCGATTGGCTGGCAACCAGTTCAGGGTGTACCTCGCCTCCTGCCCGATGATAGCTGGGATTGGCTCCAGCACTCCCACGACCCTAGTGAGGAGAAGCAGATCAGAAAATGGATGGATGGATATTTAAGTAAATTTGACCTCGATTCCTCAAGTGCACGTGCACTGAAAGTCATGACTTTCTGCTAATTGTGGCGCACCCATTGAAATGTTATGAGCGTCTAAACCTCATCAGATATAAAAGAGCCATCTGCCTCCTGTCATCACTGCTCTAGCGGCCATGATCTACACAGCGAATTAGCCATGCTAGCCCTGGTCCATTTGTGTGCTCTTTTGCTGGTGACAGCTTGTGTAGCGTTGCTCGTCCTTGATCTATCAGTGACGCTTGAGCCGCCTCGCCTTTCATAAACAATTCTGCATCATCTGACATCCCTGCTTTCATCTCCCCGGGTCGTCACCGGTCGTAAGATGACAGTTTACTGAGGCTCCTTCGTGGAAAGAAATTCCCCTCACGTTGCTATTTATTTCTTTTTTTTAACCGATGCTGGTCATGATTCACCAAATAAAGCAGGATTGGACAGAAAGACCCTCTTTGTTTTCCTGACAATTTAAGCACCCAGGAGTTTTTTTTTGTGAAATGGATAGTCCGTGCTAGATCTGCTTCTCCAATGATATCCACCTAAACCCTAGTGGCTTATGCACTCTCAAGTTCCCTCACCTGCTTCTCTCTCCTTTCACTTTCTCTGCATCCTTCCCCTTGGATTTCCTCTTGTTATCCCTTTTTTTCAAGTTGGAGCCAATTGCCCTAAGTCCTGGAAACTTGCAGAAACATTTCGGGCGCTCAGGCCTGCTTTGGAAGAGGAGAGGAGAGGAGAGGAGAGGAAAGTCTGCTAAGGTTGCCGCTAAAGCAGAGGCTACAAATTCTGCCGCAGCCCTGACAAGATGACTTATGTAGATAAAGAGGCTACTATGAAAACTGGGAGGGGGTAGGGTCTCCAGAAGGCATGGGCGGGCACCGTGGCGCTAGTCCACACGCCCTCCACTCCTATGTGAAAAACGAAAGGATCGTTTTTGGGGCGTAGCTGCTAAAATATATATATTTTTTTTTGTCATCCCACACAATTTGAGTAGCAACATGTCATGACAGTGGAGCCACAGAGAGAGAAAAAGGTTGCTGAAAGATGTCCAGTGCTGATAATGTTGTGAAAAGTAGTACTATGTGAAGCCTTTGGGGGGGGGGGGGGGGGTGAGCATGTAATATAGGTGCCGCTAACACTCTCATATAACTCATGCATCTTTCTGCCCATTTTCCTGCTCACTGACACACCAGGCATCTTTTAGAGATATAATGTGCCAGTTAGATGAGTGAAAAAGATTACATCTTCATGTCAAAGCTGAACGTGTCAAACTGGCTGCTGCTTGATGGATGGGACAAGGAGGAACTGTAGGCTTATGCAATTTTCTCTGATCAGCTCAGCAACACTTTGAAAATTGCAAAAAAAAATGTAACTACTGGTTAGAATATGTCTGGAATCCTTGCGTGTAACTTGAATCTGGACTGGTGTTCAGTGTCTCTATCATCACCGTCAATCTGTTTCTGCATGTCCACACACTGCACACATGGTGACTTCAGTAGTGGAAAAATGTTGCATTCCTCCGCTCGCACAACCAGCGTGCTACCTTTGCCATTTAAAAAGAAGCCATCTTTTATTGCCTCACACACCACTGTGTTGTTGACTGCTTGGCTGGAACCTCAATGACTGTATACAGAGGAAGCTGCAACAATGTGTTGTATACGTCTTATCTGTAATCGGCATCACAGCGCCAGACAGTAGTAAAGCCTGATTTTCTTGGACTTCAACACAGGTGTATACTTTAAGGCCACTTGGTTCAGCTTGCTTCCTTCTTGCCTATATAGAAGGATAGGTGACACGTGATTGTTACAAAATCATATCACAAGAGGCACTGCGAACAAAAGCTGTCATTCTCCCTGCACACAGAGACGTCACACAATATCAGTTGGCAGCCAGGCCTGAAAATAAAACATTCCCCAAACCCGAAACAAAAGCGTAGAACTTTGTCAATCAAAACAAATCATGCAGTCAGGAAAAACTGGCGTTGGGGAACTTTTTTAAAATGGCGGGGTTATGCTCATGGAGGGAAGCAACAGAAAGCGATGGAGAGACTTGTGAGCCAAAAAGTGAGGAACCAGGGCAAGATAAGTTTCTTTTGGGGGGGGGGAAAGTTAGTGGCCCAGGGGGGGTTTCTTCTTGAGTTCAATCTCTCTGGCCGGGGAAGGAAGGGGAGGAGTGTGGGGAGGCAGGGACCGGCCTGGGTCAGCAGCAGAATGTGTGAGTATGTGTAGATTAGATGTCTAAACTCACTCCACAAAAGCCTCTCAAAATGCTGGAAGACTCTCTCAATACGGCGGGCCCATAAGTGGACAACCTGGCTTTAGGCATTTATATTCTGCTCTCGAACACAGTAAAATGCTAAATCCACAAAAGAAGACTATGGCCCATTAATCTACAAAAACAAGAGTTTGAACATTTGGCCCTCTGTGCTGTATTATAAATGGGTTGCGTTGCAGCTCCATGGAACGGAGAGGAGGTTTTGGCAAACTAATGCTGATATTACACTGAACATGTGAATACCAAGGGGTTAGTTAACTTTATTTTTCAGCATGCTCTGAAAAGAGCATGCTATTGGAAAAAAGGCAAGAAGGAGATGAAATATGTGTGTGAAAGCAAAGCTTATGAATCATAAATATGTAGCTCGTAGTTGTGATTATTTAATCTGAAACGCACCCAGAAGCAGGACCAATTGTTGTGCGGAGAGAACCAAAGAAAGAAACAGTTTGATAACAAACTGCCAGCAGAGGCATCCTTGATAACGGTTTGTTATCTAACCTTTTTGTACTATTGTTGCTGTCATAAAGCTTCCACTTTATGGCCTGACAACTCTATGAGGAACCACATAAAAACTACTGATGTTTACTGATGTTTGTTGCAACAAAGAACGCGTGACCTGCTGTGCGTGTGCGTGTGTGTGTGTGTGTGTACACTACGTGATGTTGACGTGACCTGGAAAAAGATAGGCGCTCAACGTGGAGGAAAAGTTTCAAGTCAACGGGCCATTCAATCGAAATTGTTCAAGATGTGAAAGTGGATTTTCTTTCATGAAACAGGAAAAGGAGTGAAGTGTTAGACAGAGGAGGAGGAAGAGAAGGGGACAGAATACACTGGGTGTTTATGGAGAGCCTAGCCAGCAGCACAGATTGACAGGAAATTGTGTCTTTTTTGCCTGCTGGGCTGTACCACTTGTTCTGATCTGACAGGGGGAGATGAATGTGAGGAGCTCACAGACTGAAGCCATTGTATTATCATATATCTCCCATTCTATAAGGCTGTTTGTTTTAGCACCGCCAGAGTCTATCTGTCTGCTGTGCAACAGTTAGGACTGGTCTTATTTATGGTCAGCGGAGCGCCTATTGATTTGCTTTTGACGAATTAGCCCCGCAAGGGCACGGCTGCGCTGTTTAAATGTAATTGTTTTAGCTAAATGGAAATGAATGAGAGAAGACCGAATGTGCAATAAAGCCTCAAGTGGGAAAAAAAGGCTTCTCAAAAATCAGTTGACCTTCATGAATCCATCACATGTGCATTTGGAGCAGGGTCAAGTGAACCTGTGAGAAGTGTGTCCGGCACATGGTGTGTTTGTGTGTGTTTGTGTAACAGTGCTATTTGTCTGTGTAAATGCACTGCAGGGATTGAGTAAGGCAACTCTCATTCATCACTGTTAAAACATTTCCAGCGAAAGAGCTGCCCATCCTCTGTTCCCTCGGAAAAACTGAGAGGGAGGGAGGGACTTGTCCTGGCATCTGGTTTCTGGGTTCAACCACAGCACAATGTCACCCCCCCCCCTCCCACCCAATCCCCAACACACCCCAACTTTGCTCTCTCTTTCTGTTTCTCACACACTCACTCACGTGCACACCCCGGTAGTGGTTGGAGTTTAATATGGTTATGATTGGAGACGGAGGTTCAGAAGAGGTAGTTGAGGGCGCTCATATTTACTGCAGGGCCAACTGGGGGAGGTGCAATTAAAAAAACAAAAAACAGGACGGAGACCAGGTTTCAATGTAGCCCGGCGGGAGGAGCGAGGGGAAGGCAATGCTTGTTTTTGTTTGAGGCTTGGAATATAAAACACAAAAGTAACTGGCACAATATGGCAAAAGAAGAATGGAAATAAAGTTTTGTCCTCTAACCAGATCAGCTCTTCCTCCTGTGCAGGCTCTGCTGGCCCGGCCCCCGATTCTCTTCTCCAGCCCTCCCCTCCCTCTCTGGCATTCTAGCTCTCTCTCCTCCCCCCTCTGTGAGCGTCACACAGAGGCAGTTGGTTCACTCCGCAGTGTCTGGGTCTCAGGGAGAGCTGCGAGAGGGTGTTATTTAGGTCTGTTACAGTAGACGGGGAGTAGCTCAAGCAGGACAGGCAGGGGGAGACACGAGAGTCACGCTCAGCCCAGCCCAGCCCAGTCCAGCGCCGCTCAGTCAGTCAGGCAGGAACCAGATCTGCATTCCAGCTGAGAGGGGAAGAGTGGAACTCGGGCAGAGAGAGACGAGCGAGGAACAGGAACGGCGGCATTTCCAGCTAGCTGTTGCTGCAGTTTGTTGCAGCCGCTGACGTGAGCAGCGCCAGCGGGGCGAAAGAGACTGAGGACTTGTAGAGAGAGATTTTTCCTTAGGGGTGGGCGGGGTGGGGGGGGGGTGCCATGTTCGACTGCATGGAGGCGTTGGGAATGGGCCCCCGCCAGCTCTATGATGTCACCAGCCGCGGCACATGCGTGCTGCGGAAGGCGAGCCCCTTCTTCGCGGGGTTGGACCCCTTCGCTTGGACAGGCAGTGCCAGCATTCAGTGTAAGTGACATCCTGTCTTGCTTTCTCACATGACACAACTCTTCCTCTCTGGCACACACACTCACACACTTACTCCCTAGTTCGCTTTCTTTCATAGCTGGCTTGTTTACCCCTCAGGGCTCGGCCAAGGGGGCTGCTGTCAGGGGCTACCGAGCAGCACAGGAAGAGACTGGGACAGTCTCCTCTCCTCCTCTTCCCACACCCCTCAGCCCACAGCTGGTTTGAGCTGCTCAGTCATCTGAGCGAAACTCTGTGCTATGATATGATATGCTCAGTGTGTGTGTGTGTGTGTGTGTGAATGTGAGAGAGAAACAGAGTGTGTGTGTCTGTGGTGCTTGCCTGGCCTTAATCCACATTTCGTCATGTGGGCTTGACACCAGAAAAAAAGGGTTCTGGTGTGGTTGTCATGAAATGTTAATGACAAATGGAGCCTTTTCCATATTACAGATGATAAAAGTTGAACGTAGTCCACTGCAGCATTGAAAAGGTCGAAGGTTTGTTTACGCTTTGGAATACTAGACGGATAATGATATTCCTCTCGAGTCTAACACGAAGCCATGAATTAATAAGTAGATGAATTATTTAACGGGCAAATGAATGAATAAATCAGAAATGCGGAATGCGCACGGGGGGATTTGTTTCTTCCCTTAGTTGTCTCATCTCGTCCCTCCGACTGGGACAACAAGCCCAGCTGTGGACAGGCAAAACTGTGGCCCATTTCCATGCCCTGTTGCTGTCTGAGAAAGTATGGAAGATTAGAAAAGGAGTGAATGTGTGTCTATGCGTGCATGATATGGTGGGCGAAGTATGAAGGAAGTTGCGACAGTGGAAACAAATCTTTGAGATGGGACAGTTGGGTAAACAAAATTGGCCTCTGATCATTTTTCATTTATTTCTGTTTGGCCATTCTCCTGCTTTTTGTTCCTTTTCACTGCCTGGGGTTGTTGGGTTGGGGTGGGGGCCATTGGGTCATCTGTCTTCATTAATCGTGAAGACACCAGGGTTTCAGTGGCTGTCATGCACACTGGCTCAGCTTTAATGAAGACAGATGCCCTGTCAGTGGAGGCCGAGGCCGGGGGGGGGGACTCCAGCCAGCACGGCCTGCTCTGCTTAGTGAGGGGAGTCCTGATGATAACAAGACGAGATTTGTTTATTTAATCAATCAGGCATTTATAACCCCTCCTCCCTCCCCCTCTTTAAACTCATTCACACACATGTACACACTTAAAAAATAGACCTGGATTCCAGAAGTACATTTTTCTTTTCTGCTTTGTTCCAGAAAATCAAAGAGGTTAAAAAAAAAAAAAAAAAAAAAACGTCCTGAGAAGCTGCCCCGAGGGTATGGGAGTGGAGTCTAGCAGAGCAGAGCAAAGTGGAGCCTGCTGTGGTGTACTGTTTCAAGTCCAATAACCTTTGTAAACAAGGCCGCCCTATCCCTACACGAGGAGCCATAATGCCTCTCTTTACCAAAGCAGTTGCTCCTCATTATACTCATCAATGAGGCTGATGAATTGATGTTTGAGGCTGATATCTCATTAGACGGTCCAGCTGCACCGCACAAACAAAACCTGCCTCCCTGGCTCGTGATACCACACACCAAAATAACCACATGGTTTGTCAAGAATCGCAGAATTAATTCGCAGTCAAACATTGTCAGTGTCATTTTGTCAAAGCAGTTGGAATAAAGTAAAGCTGAGCACTTCATTTGAAAATGGTTGCCGTTTGAGGGGGACACAAAGTGTGCAAAGTGCTATTAAAAACATGTATCCTCTCTAAATCCTGCTACAAAATAAGTGCATCCTTTTGTGTCGGTGGTAAATCTCTGGCGGTGATAAGTGTCAATACTGTTGGCTGTCGGCCCAGAAACAATCGGAGGATTTAAGTGTGTGGTCAGTTTTCCTGTTTTTTTGTTCACCAGAGGGAGACCTCAATGTCAGAGGTTAGTCAGGGGCTGCGGCCTGGCCAATGTCAGTTCTGCTCCATGTGTGGCAGCCTTGTCAGCACGCTGAAAAGGGGACCCTTTCAACCAGCTTGACTTGTGTAATGCCCTTAAGTGCCTTATGCCATGGGGCTGCTACCACATCTGAGCTGCCTTACACGTAAAGATAATGGACACTGATTTAGTCATACGTCAATGAGAACTGAATTAGTCAACTGGCAGGGAAGCCATTTGAGGGAGCCTGAGCAGACCAATTGCCTCTCTGTCAATGTTCATTTGCTTAGAAGAATGAGGCAATTACGCTTAGCAGTTCTCCAGGGTCACAAGAAGGGGAAATGTTTCTCTCCCACCAAAACACACTCTTTGCTCCCAATTTTCATTTATTTGGGTCTCAAGCATGCAACCGACGCGCTTTAGAAACTGATGGGATGGTAAACAGATCTGTCAACTTGTGTGCGATCACATACACAAACGCGCACACAACTCCTTGTTAAAGTTCCATTGAAACACAAGGTGATTGAAATGCGTGTAAATCTTGACAGAAATGGCTGGAAAAATAAGCGCTAGCTCTGACCGCTAGGTTCATTCTGGCCCTGATCATTTTCCCCTGATGGAAGGCCACAGTTATTTCATTATAATTACAAAAGATTCAATTAAAAGATTAGAATGCCTTGGGGGGGGTGGGGGGGGCTGGATAGATAGTGCTATCTTTCTTGTGGCGGTGTTATTGGGTGGGGGTGCATGTATGGCGGAGCGCATTCAGAAGACTTGTGCTACAAAGCTTCATGTTCTCATGAGGACTTGTCCACGCTGCTGTATACATAAACCCCGTTGATCCTTTCAAGATAATGTCAAATGAATGTGCCAAAGTTAAAAGGGTTAAGTAGTCAGCTGCTCCAAGGTCATTGGGTTGCAATTGATATGAGAGCGGGGCGGACCCTCACTTGTTTCAGTAAACTATTATGCGGCAGCAAAGCACACGAGCAATGTAAACCAGAGCATTCCCACAACTTCGGTGTCGTTTAGAGTGACATGTTCCATGTCCTGATCCTTAATTATTCTGCAATTTGACACTAAGCAAAACACACCGATGGGTTGGCGCCAGCAGAGATCTTATGATGCTTGCTGCTGTTTTTTTTACTGTGTAAGTAAATATTATATGCACCATTTTATAATTGCGTGTGCCGTGTTACATCACACAAGCTTATTCATATTATTTAAGTAAAACCTGCACAATCGATTGAGAAACAATACAAGTGCTCTATCAAAATGTCTTCCTTTACAGATACGTTTCAATGCACAATTATGCTTGCAGTTCCAGGGGGTGGAGAACTGCAGGTTTCTATGTTGTCCACCTTTCGAGGGTACCTAATGTTGTGGCCAGAGAGTGCTCACAAGAAGTGTTTTTTTCAGTTTATACATACTTGCAGTATCCCACCAACAAATAATACAAAGCTGCCTATAAATAAACAGATTCAGTCTTTTCAATTGCTTGTTGCCTTCTCCACAAGCCCTCTTTCATGTGCCATTCTGCTTACAGACAAATGACAGGCGGTGATGGTGTGGTTGCGTGTGTGGCGTCTATATGCAAACTCCAATATGTCAATGACTGCAGTGTTTACGTGCCTGTTTTGGCTGGCGTTTGGGCACCTAAACTGCTGCGTCTAATCCAGAGACAGTCAATGTGCCAGGCTGGATTCCACAGACCCGTGTTGGAATCTGGCGCGGCCCTAATGGCAGTTTATAGCCCCCTCCAGCAACGTCAGTCACACGGCTGTAAATAAAATTCAACCGTGCGGAGACTGAATACGTCACGTCGCACTGGATCGCAATCCTTCTTATCCATGTTATTAAAAAACAGGCAGAATCCTGTTCGGCTGAAACATCTGAGCAAAAGCTCCCAAAACGTGGAACTGTGAGCTTTCTGAGCCCACAGCCTTGCATATCAGCATTGTGCAAAATGTGGACTTTTCATAATAGTTTGCACACTTCATATCTGGCTGCTGCTATTGTTGCTGCTTACTGAGAACCGAATCCCTCGCTCTTAGGCGTGGGCAATTGGCAGCCTTTGTGTGTGTGTGTGCAGACGCGATGGTGCATTTGCGTCTTTATCTATAACGGCGAGCCTGCAACATTTTGAGGTGGATGTGTGTACAGTGTATATAGGAGCATGCACGTGTCACCTTGAAGCCATGTGAGAAGAGCGCAGCGCTGTTATGACCGTGTAAATGACTGACACCTTGGCTCCAGCGTTGCTAGGGGCTGACTTTTATGAGAAGCTGAGGCCGAGACGGGCCTCTGAAGCCAGACGAGCTTGAGCGTTCTCCCTGTGTGAATGGCCTGTGTTTTTGCAGCAGTTTTTGGGCAGGGAGTGGCGGGGGGCTGATGTTGTACAACTATTGTCCAGGCTTATGAGTGGAGGGTGATGGAGGATTTAAAAGACGACTCGGTAGAAGATAAATTCTGCAACTCCAACAAAATCCATTTCTTTGTATTTTTTTTTGCATTGGTTAGTTTATTTACGTATGAGTGAGGGCGAAGGTGTTTGCAAGCTGCTGATTTGTGCTGAGACTTTGTGATACGATTATTGTGAATGGGCACCCTAAGGAGACACTTTTTTTTCTCAAAGCAGGAAACAAGAGAACACGTTCACATCTTACATTTCTCCCCAACCTACTGTCATATCTTTGAGCCAGGACCACACATTTTTTTGCCTCACTGTGAACTCTGCAAATAGCCTCGTGCACAGATGTGGAAACATCCATGTTTATTTGAGTCTCTGGTTCTGTTATAGTCAGATTTGTATTTATTTACTTTGGACATAAGTTTTTCCCTGCCACAGCGATATATTATATTTCCTTTCGTTTCACCGCTGCTTTCCCAGCGGCGCTCTCTTTTGAATGTTCATGTATTTATTAATTCACTTAATGCTGCCCAACATCTTTCCTAATCTCTCATCAAAAGCTGACATTGACCAGGTTTCTGACTCAGAACGTCTTACACAAGAAGCGCATTCCAACGTTGCACACGACACATTCACGAGCAGGTAGGTGCTCCTCTCTGGCTACAGACACCTTATCTTCACTGTAGTCCTGCTGTCTGTAGGCCAGGATGTGTCAACTCTCGCTCCCAAGTTTGAGCATGTATGCCAAAAAACACTGAGAGAAGCAGCCGGCTATACTGACAGACAGGAAGTCATCCAGCAAAGCAGTGAGGCGCTGCCGGGGATGATTTATGCTTGCTTCAAGAATGCTGAAGGACTGCAAGGTACACTCTCATGGGCAAGCTTCTCTGAGTGTGCAGTCCTTTTTCCTTATACTTGGTTCTTGCACTCGCACCACACATGGGAATGATGCGGATTTTCCTATTCCCTTTAGAGACATTCAAGGGTAACACACTAAACTTTTCTTTGTGCCTATTCTCCACATGGCAAAATGTTCCACTATGATAGAAAAGGGGGGGGGGAAAAACATGACAGTGAAGGTTGTTGCTTCAAGTTTAGCCCAGCTGGTTAATCTGTTGGCATCTTCTCAGATGAACTCACACAGTTACAGAATTTGTCTATAAACCAGTTTGAGGTGAGTTTGTGCCCATTGTGACTGTTTGCGTTTCAGAAGTCACCACAGTGACACGGATGGCAAATCATTCAGGCACCGGAAAGCCACAGTCGCTTGTTGGTTGCTCGCTCACTCGCACTTGTCATTCTTCCTCTCGCGCTTAGTTTGACTTCAAATGTTTCTTTTACAGGTATTATGGTCAAAGCCAGATTGGTAGCTGCACTATACGAGGGAAAAATAATGGGCCACAGGAAATGGAGGTAAACAAAGCGTCTTGGAGTCCAAATGACTGACTTTCTGGGAAGGTTTTGGAGTGTGCCTGTGGGAATTTGGGAAATGAGATGTCACTTATATTGGACAAGGAGAGAGTCTGACTCCTAATCTGTTTTTAGTTCATCCTAATGATGGGGTTGAGGTCAGGACTGTTAGATTCTTCCAAACTCATTCAAGCATGCCTTTATGGACTCTGCTTGTCTTGGTTGAACTGAAAAGGTCTGTCTCCAGAGATGGAAGCACAGAATTGTTCAAAGACGTCTCAGTGTTTAAAGCCCAGCCCCTGATTGATTCATTACTTAAAAGAAGTTTCTCAGTGATTTTGTTTGATATAAATGGTTGAGTCTTCATAAAACCTTGACAAAACGAGAGGGGTAACTCACACGTGTTCCTTCAGGTTGGGAATGACTCGTGCTCTAGTCTCGTCCCGTTTGAGGCTCGCATTTGCTCATTTTGGTCTGCAGCGCTTCCCTAATGGGTGGGAGTGAGTACTACTGTTGTTGTTTACATTGACCTCCTCTCCCCTCACTTCCTCTGACAGAGCAAGGCTGCAGCCATGGCCGTGCTACTTCTACTTTTGTAGGTTTCTATTGTTGTGGAGAGGAAGCAATAGCCATTGAATGAGTGTTGGAGACCTTGCCAGAGACAGACAGGTGAGAGCCAGGGCTACAGATGGTGAGAGGAAGTCTGTAAGGACGAGAAACAACCCGAGGATCAAAGGCTGCGGGCTTACCTCGATGACTCTCTTCTCTCCTTGTCTGCTTCCTCCGCTTGCTGTCTGCTTCCTTGCCTGCCCGTCACTTGTTCCTGTGTTCTTGACATGATCAATGGCCCAAGGCTGAGCCATATTGCCAGGTTCGGGTTCACTCTCCAGTCACTGAAGTGAAGCTGTGCTTCGCTCTCTTCTGGTGGGCAGATGAACAATCAGCTGGAGCTCACCACAGGGATGAGAGGGCACATATTTTCCACACAACTGCACTTGACTGTTTTCTTTTGCCTGTTTGCCATGAAAATCTAGTGTGTCAAATCCTTTGATTTGAATGATATTTCCTCTAAATCCTCCCCCCCCCCCCCCCACCTTGTTTTTTGATTTAGATGGCTCCTTCCTCTGGTTTTGTGCAAGGACGTTTGAAGGAAACCTTTTTACTGGGTTCACTGGGGACAGACGGTTTGGCGTTTGAAGCCAACTTATGTCTGTGTTTGACAGCGTTGTGTGTTGCAGGAAAAGGGGATGCTTGTTGCCAAATGTCGGCTTGGCTGACTCCATCAAGAAAATATCAAAAGGCTCTTTTATGAGGTGCTGTAAAGAAGAAGAAGGGGTGTTTTGAGAGCACCAGCTGACTGCAAGGATAATTCCACTTTTTAAAATGGTTTGCCTCATAGCTTAATTGCCTAAGTTGTTTTTGACAAGTGTTGCAATATCAATAAAAGAAATACCCATGTGCTCGTCTTAGGCAACTTTACTATTAGGCTAACGAAATGTGCCCAGGGGATAGTGTCTTTTCCCACCTGCTGCCTTTTTCTTCCACTGCTCTGCCTGTGTGTGCACTTTTATCAGGGGAGCGTGTGTGTGTGTTTGGAGGCCATGTCGTACTCAACAGTCCCAAGATTTCCTCTGCAGCCACTGTGGCACCTGTGAGCAAACACTACAATGTTTTACTAAATATGTTCTCAGATTATATGTTTTCATCATGCATTCACATGCCTGTCTCTCTCGTTTCATGGCTTTCTGCTGATTCTAACAGACTGGTGTGAATTCCTGGATTGGTGTGTGTGTGTGTTTTTCCACAACTACTGACCATCTTCGAGTGTCTTTTTGTCACTTAGGAAGGTGCCCAGTATATTTGACTGATTTCACAAATCAGCTAGCCAGGGCCTCTTTAGGTGAGTCTGTGTCGCAGGTAATGAGGTTTCCGACAACCATTGACAACCTCGTCTACTACACAGCACCTTTAATGAAAGCGTCGCCTCCTCCTTGTCAACACGCACATTCCTCCCTCCCGACTTTTGGCTGTAGCACGACAATATAGAAACCATTTCTTACCCTATTGTGGGCAGGTTACATTGTGTGGGCTCTTGTGTGGGGCCTGAGCCCTTGTATAAGTCACACAATGGACTCTTGATAGACTTCTCACATGAAAGCTTGCAGGTGACTCAACTATGTGCAACAGAGCTTGAGCGAGGCAGCAGAATGATGTGAGCTGTGGGAAATGTAAGCGGGACGTAGACGTAGCCACAAAAGCAGTGACGGAGATCCTCAGGAAAAACTGGTTCCGAAAAAGGGGAAGGAAATGAGTGTGTTGTGTGTGGGACCTTGCAGCAGAGGCCTTAGAGGGATGGCAGGAAGACGTGGGTAGAGAGACAAAGAGGAAAGTGGCACTACGGCAAGGGTGTGGTACTTTCTTTTCCTCTTTTTTTTTTGAAGTCTCAGCTCTTGGTGGAGATCTGCTTTCCGAGGTAGAGAGGCAAGAGAACCCACAAAAGTGGCAGCAAGTCCTCTAACACACTGTTTATCCCCCTCCTGCTCAATCTGTTCCCCTTCTGCCGCTTCTGCCTGCCCAGTAAAACAACCCTCTTTGAGCAGAGAAGCCCTAATTTGTGCTCCTCTCTCACGCGCTGCCTCAAAACCTCACACCATTTTACTGCTCAGCAAATTGCATCAGGAACACGCAAAGCTTTGCAGGCTGTTTAATGAAGGTAAAGATGGAGACAAAGGCTCCACATGCCCACGCTCGCAGTCACACGAATTGCAGCAACATGAACATAATGAGCCCCTCACACACAGGGCATTTTAATGGGGAACAGCGGAGCGCACTGGTACACTGTTAGGAACTGGCTGCCCTTTACAAATCAAACGTGGAGGCGGCTGTGAGCGTGCCCTGTGCACATTAACGAGCGAGAGGAACACCTCCAAACAGGACCGTGCCAATCGCTCACACACATGTATGGAACATTGTTCTCACGCTGTACAACCGCTGCGGTACGCCACGGTCGCACTTACGGAACGACATCCCATCGAAGATTCACTCCTATGGACAAGTCACGTTGACAAGATCTACAGGCCTATTGTGAAAGAGGACTTGTTACGCTGCCAGACGGTCATATGCTGCACAGTTAAAAGCAGGCTGTTGCAACACCGAGCACGAGCCGCATAGTCACGCCTTTGCTCACATTCATAAGAAACACTCCCATTTCCAGTTTAGTGAACAACAGGCGCCTTTCGTGTTACCAGAAACTCCACATGCTTCTCTTCCTCCTCGCTGCCTTTCCCCCCTCTGCTGTTATGTTATATATGTCTAGCCTAAAGTAGATCAACTGACATGACCCAGAATTTAAAATAATTGACCTACGTTAGGTCACCTCCAGATAAAATGCTATTTCTGTCTGTTAATATTCCCTCTTAATGAGGCTAATGATTCCACTCATTCCCACCCAATCTTGAGGACATAAGTGCAATGGAGCCCAGGTGGATTGTTGTTTGGTGTTGGTTTGTTCCTGGTGTTTGTAGCCACTGAATAGGATCAGGTTGTGCGTGTATGCATTAAGCCTGGGCGCTGCAGCTGGGCCGCAATGAGAGAAAGGATTAGCAAGTTGATTCCTGGCAGGAAACCAACAGTGGCCACTGATAAGTCAACGAGCCCACGTTCTTGCCCCCCCCCCCCCCCCCCCCCCTTCTCCCGTTCCCTTCCCAAACAACAGAAGCCACCCACCTATCCTACACCTCTCACCCTCTCATCTCATCCGTCCATCATCAGCTCACAGGGCTCTGCGGGTGGATTGTCATGCAAATGGTGCCCTAGGCCTCGGAGCGCTGATAAGGAGGGCCTCTCATTTCACAGGGCTTTGTTTTCTAAACAGTGATGAGCTGAGTTGAGGAGACCGGGGAAAGGGGCTCACGGCAGCTGCCTGAATGGGTCCTCTTACTATGGCGCCTTGGGCTAAGTGGTTTTGGGTGAATTGACCGGAGCAAACTGAATGAGGTCAGCAAAGCAAGTCCAAGAGTTCTAAACTTCGGAGGAGCCATCTTCAAACTTTTGTGGTTTGCCGTCCAAAAACGCTCTTCAGGATGGCTTGTATTCGGCTCACGTTTGATGATGTCACCCGGTGTGTGTTACAGCACATTTATCGGTCCTTTTTCTACACTCTTGTCAGCACTCATACAGGAGCCTCATTTGCTTCCGTTATTATTGCATAAACACAGAGGTTCATGTCACGTTCACAAGGTTGCTGCGCTCCCGTCGACCCCCCGCTTTCTGACATTCCGGCCAAGAAGAAATGAGGACTGTCGTAGGGCGCCGCCAACTTTTGAAAATTTGGAAAAAAATAATGGCAAATATTTTGACTTCCAGCAAAGTCAGGCTTTGAGGGATACAATTACCAGCGGATTCCTACAAGTTAAATTTGAACACTCACATTTATATGGATAACAGATGTTTGAGAAGCAGCCGACAAGATGAAACATCTCTGACATATTTCTGTTAGCGTCATCAATGAGCTTGTCATTGGCCACAACACAAGTGGTACTAATGGTCAGTTTGGTCTTGAACAAGACTTTCCTTCACTGTGTCCTCTCCTCCCCCTTTCCTCCTCTTCCCCTTTCTCTCTTCCCAATCAAATTCCTCCATTTATGTCCTTCTTTCTTCTTTTTGAAGTCTCCCCTCCCTTGTAAAAAGCCAAGCTGGTGGTTTTCGCGGCAGCCCTGGGTGTGAGAGAGGGGAAGAAGGGGCAGGGGGGAGGGGTTGTAGGTTAAGTTTAGGCTAGCCCTCTGTGCTTTCCATTGAGGGCACCGGGGTGAGGTGGGTGTTGTAAAAGTTCAAATTTTAGAGCCTCCCTGTTTTTATTTTTTTACGGGCAGGGAGCTTCAGCTGGCGTGAGTGTGAATAGCTGCCCAAGGTGACCGAGTCCCAATAAAGTGAAGGCCAGCCCGGCCGGGGCCTCCAGCCAAGCTTTATAGGCTGCCTTACGAGCCGAGGCCTCTATTAAAACCTGGCAGGGCTGCGCCGAGGAATTTAGGGCCAGGAAACAAGAGAAAAATAGGGTTTGTGTGTCAGGGGGTGGCGGGATACCAAGTTGAAGGGGGGGTTGAAGTTTAAGGGTGACTAATGGGGAAAGTTGAAAGAGGTGCATGTGTTGTCAAGGGAATGAAGATGCATGTATGTCAGGCCTGTATCTGCTCCACTGGTATAAAATTCCCAATAATAAACATAGCAGAGCAAAATACAGTGTGTGACTTGAGGTCACATTGCTGATGTTACAATTGTGGTGCTGGTGTAACTTTTAGCACGGACAATATGCGCACTATGCAATTAGCCGTGCGTGCGTGCGTGTGTGTCAGATGTTCTCATGAGCCAGTGTCAGTCTGTGGAATGACGAGCAGCCAGTTTTGAGTCACTCTGTCACCTGGCCTTATCAGAGGAGCTGAGCTGCCAGTCAACGGCAAAAACGGTAAAACTGTTTTGTCTCAACTGTCAAGCGGTCACACATGCAGGATTGTAATTGGCTCTCGGAAATTGAGGTTGCCGCATGCAATTCACATTTTATTCCTCTCTCTGCCTAGTATTTGTACATAATAATGCCAATCTTTCACACATAGACTATAAAATGTGCCCTTTGTAAAATGAAGCCGGGATATAATATATTACCTTCCTTTTGTTCCTTTGGATGGAGAATATTTGAAAATATAGATCCTTTTCTACCTCTTAGAATTGCATCTAGTGAAACTTTATTGGGAACTCTTTAGTTTTGACACATGTTCAATTTAAATTGATGTCAAATCTCCAATCTAGATCAGATCCAGATGAAACTCGATTTGGCATTACAGCTTCTCCCTCTGCTTACGCTGATTTAATTGATTTGGGTTTAGTACCATTTTTATGGCCCTTCATTTGTATATATTAGGCTTTATACACAATCAGGATTTTTGGGGCCGACCAGCAACCTTTTGGTTGTTGGCTTTTCCTTTTCCATGCTGCGTTGCTTGAATGCGGCATACTCCTCCTTGTGTACATTCTTCAGGTGCCTGATCAAATGTGTTGTTGAAGCATTTAGATGACGTTGCTCCGCGTGGTACTTCAGTTTTGCACAGATTGCAAATGGGTTTCGTGTCTGAGACGTCGCGAAAACGTCCCACACCGCCGACATGTTTTTGACAAGACACAAGACACGTGACAAGGCTAAAAATCAACTAGTTTTTGAATTCACACACGATGGCGACACGTAGTAAATGCGTAATTCAGCGAACTACGACATTAAAGCCGATCAACATAAAGTGCACATTTTTTGAGCCGATCAGATCAGTGTAAAGTCTACTAAAAAAAAACGAATATATATATATATATATACCGCTCAGCATGTTGCTGGCTTCACAAATCAATCACCGAGAACATAAATGCCAGTGGCTGTCATTTCATCCTTGAAAGCAATTCTAAACAGTGGACATGCTTCATGTATTCATACGAGCTCTCCATTTGCCGTAGGACAACGATTTGTGACATATCACATGCTCATGTGCTCTGCTCTTTTTCTCCATCCCCCCCCCCCCCCCTTCTACAGCGGTGGAGACCCAGAGCACCAGCTCAGAGGAGATGGTACCCAGTTCTCCATCTCCACCTCCCCCACCTCGTGTCTACAAGCCCTGCTTTGTGTGCCAGGACAAGTCCTCAGGGTATCACTATGGGGTCAGCTCCTGTGAGGGTTGCAAGGTGAGAAGATCCCGCCGTAGTAACACTACTCTGTTCTCCGAGCATTTGGAAAATTGCTTTGGCTTCCGTTACCTGAGGAAATTAAATTGCGATGAAAGAAAGAGCATAGAACTGCAAAGTTTAAAAATAGAGATCGTCTCAAAGGGAAGGGTGGCTCGCAATTAAATGTCACATAATTTGATGGCTTGACTATAATGGAGACCGTCTCTCTTGCCGTCTCCCCTTTTATCTCGCTCTTTCCCGACGCTTTAGGGTTTCTTCCGTCGCAGCATCCAGAAGAACATGGTGTACACCTGCCACCGAGACAAGAACTGTCAGATTAACAAGGTCACACGCAACCGCTGCCAGTACTGCAGGCTGCAGAAGTGTTTTGAGGTCGGCATGTCCAAGGAAGGTGAGTGCTACAACTCCACTTGGTAGATACAAACTCACGAACAGATCAGGAGTTTGACTCATCGTTCGCGTTCTGCCGTATCGCGATCGCTTTTTTACAGTAGCTTTACTTATTGTTTCCCTCGCGTGTGGGAAAGGAGAACCACAGTCGCAGATGCAGGGGTGAACAGTTAAACCTAAACACAATAAGCACACTCCCGTAGGAGCTGCTGTCAGCCACAGCTCACGGCCAGACACTCACACGCAGACTCACAGACTTCCAGTGGTGGGGAGAGTTGCCACAAACTGTGCTCAAGTAAGAGTACTGTTACTTTAGAATAATATGACTCAAGTAAAAAGTAGTATTCCAAAGACTATTCAAGTACTGCTTAAATCAAAGCACGAATGTCACCCAGAAAGAAAAAAAATATATATATAGAAGGGGAATGTGCAAATGAACATATTGCCCAATAATGTCACTGTGACTGAAACAATAATAAATTTAATCGTGAACAAATTAAGGCACATTCTGCCACAAGAAATTGTCTCGAATTAACTTCCTTTGTGTGCACTCATGACACAGCAAATATGCTCAACAGGCAGGGATTGTTCTTTTCTCTGTTGTTACCACCTTCACAAAACATTTTCACTTCGAAAACACTTTGTGTGCGATCGTGTGACTGCCTGGCTCCATTTGATTGGTCAAACGGAGTCAAACGCCACCCGTCGATCCGTTGGATTGATGAAAGAGAGTCATGTGACAGCACCCATGGCGGAAGTCTCGCTGACAAACCAAAGTCAACGCTAACGATTGAAGAGCTCCCACTGTGCGTGCGACTGGTTGCCGTGCCGCCCTGCAATGTAGGAGTCATGGGAGCACCACTCAAATTGTTTTCATTGTCAATGTGACTCGAGTAGTCATATGACTGCTTCCTTTGACGAGAACACACCAAGTCCGCTTGCCAGCAGAAAACCTTTACATTCGCCATCGTGGTGGCAGAATTCACACTGTTTGCACAAAGAAAGATGCGCACTTCTGCCCTTTTTAAAAGTCGGGTGGATGTCCGGGCGCAAATGGCAGTTTGGGACACGCACGCGGGTGTAATGTTTTGTGTGGGATGTACGTTAAGACCGGGATCACATTGTGCCTCTGCTATTACTGGATATCCTGAAAGGAAGGAAAGAATGGGAGGAGGGAGAGAGTAGACTGGCCTATCAAATTGATAGAGAGATGGACAAGGAAGAGAGTGGCGATAAAATAGAGATAGCCAGCGTCCAAGCTGCGCTAAAGGAAATATGTTAATACTGTTAAGGGCAACCTCAGTTGTTAGTGTGTTCTGGTTTCCGTAGTCGTGACGCTGGTAAAAAACAACACAGAGCGTGAGTCTTGTCACATGTGATCACGAGAGAACATTCTCTTTGCTGCTTGCACAAGGGAAATTCCTTTTTTATGTTGTTGTTGTTGTTTTCATTTAGCGGTACGCAATGACAGAAACAAGAAAAAGAAGGATGTGAAGGAGGAGGTGGTGCTCCCAGAGAGCTACGAGCTCAGTGGAGAGCTCGAGGAGTTGGTCAATAAAGTCAGCAAAGCTCATCAAGAAACCTTCCCGTCACTTTGCCAACTAGGCAAATACACCACCGTAAGTCACACACTAATGTCTCCCCTACCTTCCCTTTTTTTTTTTTTTCCATTTCTTTCTTTCTTTCTTTTATTTTTTTCACTTCCAGTGTGTGCTAACACTCGAGCGTCACTGACAGTTCCCAAGTTGCATAGACATAAATTCACCGTAGCTTTCCCAATGTCATGGTGGCTTAATTAATTCAGTTCCCCATTTAGCCATCTGTGAGACCTCCCAATGATTGATGCAACATGTAAATAGATTTCACCTCTGTGATGGATGTAAAATGTAAATGCATTGTGAGAGCTCGGAAAAACACGTTCAATGCAAACACGGTTGTCCGCCGCCTCCGCAGGCAGCACGCTGATTCGTCTGTGCTTTTGTGTGTGTGTGTGTGTGTGTGTGTGTGTTCAGAACTCCAGCTCAGACCACCGCGTTCAGCTTGATCTGGGTCTATGGGACAAGTTCAGCGAGCTGTCCACCAAATGCATCATCAAGATCGTGGAATTCGCTAAACGGCTGCCAGGGTTCACCACCCTCACTATCGCTGACCAGATCACACTTCTCAAGTCTGCTTGCCTGGACATTCTGGTGAGTAACTTTTTTCCTTTCATGTAATTGACTTATTAATGAAATGACAACCAATCGCTCGTTCTGATATAAAGAAATAGTGGCATCTGTTGGACATGGTTGGTAGTGCAAGAGGATTCACCTCTTCTGTATTGACCTTGCTGTGTATTGGCTATGAGATCAGTTATGCACCAATAGCATGTCAGTTTTATCTCCTGGCCATTTTTCATTGAAATCAAATAATGATAACCAACAAGTTATCCCCCCCCCTCTCCAACCCCCACAGATGCTGAGGATCTGCACACGCTACACTCCAGAACAGGACACAATGACCTTCTCTGACGGCCTGACTCTGAACAGGACTCAGATGCACAATGCCGGTTTTGGACCGCTGACAGACTTGGTGTTCGCCTTTGCCGGCCAGCTTTTACCCCTGGAGATGGACGACACCGAAACTGGCCTCCTCAGTGCCATCTGCCTCATCTGTGGAGGTATTGCAGCCTAATTTGTCATTGCCGCTGTTCGATCAAGGGAATTTGTGTGTATTTTATTATTGACTACATGTAAGGTTCAAAAAATAATAATAATAAATAAATAAATAATGGGTTCTCTCTGCACTTTTCATCAGATCGTATGGATCTGGAGGAGCCCCAGAAAGTGGATAAACTGCAAGAGCCTCTACTCGAGGCTCTAAAGATTTACGCCCGCCGTCGTCGCCCCAACAAGCCCCACATGTTCCCCCGAATGCTTATGAAAATTACGGACCTCAGGGGCATCAGCACCAAGGGTAAAGACAACTTGTATTTAGATAGATATTCTCTAATGGTGATGACAATAATGAAAACAAACAATCTGTGCCATACCACTTTTTGACACCCTTCTGTTAACAGTACAGACAGCAGTAGGCATGCTACCTATAAGGTGGTTCAGCATTGTCGTGGTTAATTTAACAGTTAACTTATATAGTATTGCTTACTGCTTATTTCACGTAAGAGCCCAAAACCAGTATTCATAATACAACAGTCACCAATACAAAGAGCATGCTTGACTTAGTGGAGTGTAGCAAGCAATCCCCAAAGTGTTGATGCTGCTTCCACTTGCAAAACCTCATCCATCCATCCACTTTCTCTACCGCTTATCCTCACATTCACACCTACGGGCAATTCAGAGTCTTCAATTAACCTTCAATGCATGTTTTGGGGATGTGGGAGGAAACCAGAGTACCCGGAGAAAGCCCACGCCCATGCAAACTCCACACAGCGCGAGGCCGGTTATGAACCCTGGGTCCTCAGAACTGTGAGGCTGGTGTGCTAACCAGCCTTCCACCGGACCGCCTTCATGCAAAACCTGCTCACTAATTAAAGGTCCTTTCATAAAGATGTGAGCCCAAAGACAAAAGTGACACCTAGAGGACAACGTGATGATCTACATTAAGAGCCACCATGAAAATGGCTTGTATGTCCTCATACTTGTCTTTTGCTTACTGTGCCATATTCTTCAAACAGGTGCATCTCTACAAAATAGAATCGTATCAAAAGCTTGATTTAGTTAGGTAGTTCAATTAAGAAAATGATATATAATAGTCATATTATAGAGATGCACTACACACGATCAGAGTGTTAATCTGTATAATTTTGGTGGTTATAGTTTACAGTAAACAAAAACCCAAAATGTACGATATCTAGAAACTAGGATATTACATAACAATCAAGAAACGATGAAAGTGATTTTTAATATAGAAATTAGGCAGAAATGTGCTCTCTGAAAAGTATTTGTCGAATTTAATATTTGTTTAAAAGTGTTTAATTTACTGTATATAATGTTATGAGTACTGAAATGAATGGTCATTCCTACCCTATTCTAATTTATTGAGATGTAGCTGAACTTTTGTTGACGAGTTGCACATCCCAGACTCAGCCCGAGGGATAATAAACAGTGGATTGTTTGGACTGCTTTTACTGCCTAGAATTGCACTACCGTCTAAGAAAACAGATGCTGTTTGCCTCAGCTACATGCAGTCTGTTATGTCATCATATGGGATCAGAATAGTAGTTCAGAACATTGAGAGGGAGATTCTCCAATCTCTTCCATCTAATCCATTCATCATTTCTTTATATGGCCGAAGCCTATCACAGCTGCGTTTGGGCAAGAGTACAGTACACCGTGGACTGGTCGCCAGCCAATGCCAAGGCACCTTTAGACACTCATATTCACACCTAAAGATAACTTCGTCTTCTATTAATCTAACATATATGTTTTTGGAATGTGGAAGGAAGCTAGAAAACCCGAGCATACAGGATGGCCGGAACCTCCGATCGCAGTACGGCAGATGTGCTAACCAGTGGGACACCGTGCTGCCCCATTAAAAAGTTATTTAAAACATTGAAACTACACTAATTGTCAATCGTCTCCCAACAGAAGCTAGATCAAGGTTTACCCTTTAAAAGCGGAACTGAACTGCACTACATGATGAAGCGTATCCGTGTCGAAGTACAATATGCGATGACTAAGCACATATATTATATAAATACATATATACATCTTTTTTAGGTGCCGAGAGAGCCATCACTCTGAAGATGGAAATCCCCGGCCCGATGCCTCCTCTGATCAGGGAGATGCTGGAGAACCCGGAGGCTTTCGAGGACCAAACAGAGCGCAACGACAGCCCGCCGCCACCCCCGCCCCCGCCCCCGCCCCCGCAGCCACCTCCGCCCCCCACCCTCGTGCTGAAGCAGGAGGCCGAGGACGAGGACGACAGCTGGGCCACGGAGAACGGCAGCGAGCCGTCGCCGGAGGAGGAAGAGGAGGACGACGACGATGACGACGTGGGCGATGAAGAGAGAGACAGGGGCTCGGAAAGCGATGGGGAGCAGTGGGGGGTTGTGGATGCCATAGATTTAGACGGCAACAGGAAAGGCCTTGTAGGGAGGGCTCAGTGAACAGCCCATTTCATACACATGCACTGATTGATGACACACACACACACACACACACAACACACACACATAGATAACCTCACTCCATCTCGCACCTCGATAAAAAGCTGGCCTTCTCCCCCTCCTGCGCTCCCCCTCCCTCACATCCTGGTGTCCTCCACAGCGGAGCCTTATGAGTTCAGAAGCATTAAACTGTGGCCCACATGCTCCATGACAAATGAACTCCAGACACATCAAGCAAAGGAGAGACGACAATAAAACAGACACACACACACACACACACACAAACTCCTGTCAAGGCAAAGGGGAATGTTACATGACAAAAAGAAGCCAAGCTCTCATGTCTCCACTATTGGTGTTCCTATCTGAAGAGGACAAAGCACATTTGTCATAACAAACAAGAGTACAAGGCAAAACCAAATCACATTATGTTAATCTTTTTTTTGTGGTTATCAATATTGTTATTGTTTTTTATTTTATTTTCTCAATTTATGAAAGTTCATGCATATATATATATATATATATATATATATATATATATATATATATATATATTTACCATTGTAGTTTTGTCTGTGTTATTCTGGTTTTATATGACTTCCTTGTTTATTTTGAAGAGCTTTTCTGAGGCGATATTCAGACGGAAAGCAGAATGCAGACTGGGTCTTCCGTAACACTTCAACAGTTTGTTTGTTTTTTTATTGGCAGTGGGGAGGGGACTTCACTGTGGGTGACAGTGATAATCAAACAATGAGGACTGTTGTCACGTTGCAGTGAATAATCACATCTCTGTTGTCAGAGAAATTGGGAGCATTCTCTTTTGCTCAGCTCGTTCGGGCCGCCGCTTTTGAATTCAATGTCGTGCCAAAGTTTGGGAAAGTTCCGATTTTTAAGGTGCGGGGGAGTTTGACTACTGGCAGGTCTTCCAACCACAATTCGTACACACACACACACACACACACACTTTCAGCTGTTGCAGATTCACACTTGATCGTACATGTAGCACTTTTGTACAAGACAATTGCATGGGCATGTTCAACCGGCAATACAATCAACCTCGGAGCTCTTTCCGACGATGTCAATGAAAATATATACACACACGGAGGACAAATAAACAAACAAAAACAGCGCAGCAATTGAACACACGTATGCAAGTGGAAAGCAGGAAAATTCTTCTGGAAGATATTTTAGAATAAGACTCAGGGCTTTTCGATGAGGACCAAACACTAGCTGCTTGCAGGCACTAGAAACAGGCAATATTTATGTGTATCCTTGACCCCGTTTTGATTAGCTCGACCCCCTCTGCGTGTACATAGAAGGTGACATAGAAGTCTGAGCAGGTAGCACGGTTGCCAGCGTGACTTGCTTCCAGCATCGTCCTTGCCTGACCTTCGCTCAGGCTGGCATCCATGCAACACGCTGCCTTCTCATCCCCCCAAAAAAAGCCATCGTTATAGCATCATTTCTTGTGTATATCCTCACTTCTCTTTTCAATGTGTAGGAATATGTGTTCTTCTGTATCATTTCTATATTTCTATGTTGCCAAAATCTCTCATTTGGCAAGCAGTCGTGGGAAAAGCAGCTGAAATACAGAATTTTACTTGTCTTCTCTTTCAAGCAATATAAACTGTAGCGACGAGAGGGCCAATAACATGAATGTGGGCAGGTCTCCTCATTTTCAGTTGTGTGCAAGTGCGTGCGTGCGTGCGTGTACACAGTTAAGCCCAAAATGATTCATACCCAAGCCAAATTGAGTTAACGTGAATTTGTATTTGTTGAATGTGTATATTTAGCTGGAAATGACTTAAGAATGTGTTGAATTTTCCTTTCTCTTTCTATGCATGCCAAATGTTCTAGATCAGTGGTAACTCAAACATTTTACACCAAGTGCCACCTTAAAAAGATACTTTCAAATACTAACTTTGGAAGCCACTGTAACAATATACACTGTTTGAACATTGACACTCCACTCAGATATCAGAAAAAAAACAAAAAAGATTTGATTAAAATGCATTGCACATAAAAGTTGAATTCAAATTGCACCTAAGTAAATGTTTGAAAACAAATAGTTCATGAAATGAATGCAAACGTATTGAGGTGGAAAGTTAAATACAACTGAACTGTACTCAGGCAGTGATTCTTTTGCATGCCACTGGAGGGAGCCCAATTTGAGAATCACTGTTATCTGTATCCTTTATGATGGTGCAAAATATTGTTTCCTCACATGTGTCTGTTAAAATCAGGCTCATGAAAATGAAGATTCACCATTCACCAAATAACAATTCCCTTTCAAATTCACTCAAAACGTAGCCAGGCTCTGAATGACTTTGGGCTAACTGTGCGTGAGCGTGTTTTCAGCCATAGGATGTCCGCTGTTACGGTGCTGTCACACACTAAAGTGTCTTTGTGTGATGACTCTCTGCTGGGCTGTTACCATGTTAATGTAATGTTGATGGAGACGGAACATTTGAGATGATGCTGTTTTCATCGTTCTACTTTTTCAACATGGCCAATGTGTTGTGTACCCATTGTTTATGTCAACTCTTGTTATACAAAGAAAAGCCATATAAACAGTAAGAGGCACAATAAACTACTTTTGTGAGAGTTATGGACAGTTTTCTTAAAAAAGGTGGAAATGTGAAACAATTCCATATAGACATTGAGCAAAAAACTTAAGACAAACAATAGTGTAGATTATATACAAATATCATCTATTGGATATGAATAAAAAGGGAACCTCTATGGATTGTCCAAGAGCTGATCAGAGTCAGGTGTGAGCCAACCTGGATTCCAGAGTCCATGAGACAAGATTGGAGGTGTGGCTTAATGCTGGAAAAAAAAAAAAAGAACTGGAGATTTACAGAAAACACTGGAAAATGCCAATATCTCTGTTGACAAATCGACCATACGTAAAACATGAAACAAGAATGGGGCTTATGGGAGAACGCCAAGCAGAAAGCCTTTGCTGTCTAAAAACAAACAAACAAACAAACATTGCTGTATGTTTCAAGTTTGCTAAAGAGCACTTCGATGTTCTACAGCACTTCTGGCAAAATATTCTGTGGACAGATGAAACCAAAATTGAATTCTTTGGTAGGAATATACAACGCCACGTGTAGAGGAGAAAACACCGCCATCAAAACCTTATATCAATTGTGCAACCTGGTGGCGAGAGCATCGTGGTAAAGGTATGCTTTGCTCCTTCATGACCTGGACAGCTTGCTATCATCAATGGAACAATCAATTCACATGCTTATCATTATATTTTGCAGGAGATCTTGAGGCCATCTATCCAACAGTTGAAGCTCAAAAGAGGATGGGTGTTGCAAAAGGACAATGATCCAAAACACAGAAGCAAATCAGCAACAGAATGGCTTCAGAAGAAGAAAATACCGGTTCTGGAGTGCCCCAGTCAAAGCCTTGACCTCAACCCGATTTGAGATGCTGTGGCATGATCTCAAGAGAGGTATTCACACCAGACATCCCAGGAATTTTGCTGAACTGCAACAGTTTTACAAAGAGGAACGGTCCAAAAGTCACCCTGATTGTTGTGCACATGGAGGGTCAACCAGTTATATAAACCCAAGGGTTTACTTACTTTTGCCACCCTGTCCTGTGAATGTTTACATGGTGTGCTCTATCAAAATATGAAAAGATATAATTGTTTGTGTGGTATTAGTTTAAGCAGACTGTTTTATTCTTGTGGTTTATATGAAGCTCAGACTTGCATGACCAATTTATGCAGAAATTTAACAAATTGCATTGGGTTCACATACTTTTCTCTCCCCCTGTATTCCCCACCCATTACCTTAATTTAGAGAATTGTTTGGTGGTTTGTGTTTGTGTCTTGTGCCAGCCTAAAAAAAAAATAAAAAAAAAAAAGTCTCCTTTTAAGCGGAAAGAACATACAAAGTCAGCACTTTTTGCAACATTAGCAAAACTATGGAAACACTTTGTTTTGATAGCATAAAAACTACAGCCGACGCTAGCAAGAGCTTGTAGTTAAAAAAAAAAAAAAAAAACACGATTTTTTTTCCCCTTCTTTTTCTCAGTACAAGGCCTGGCACAGAGACTATTTAATATAATCGACCTTTTCAAGTTTGTCATGTACATGTTTGCAAAACTCGTGATCTCGAGCGGACAAGAGCAACTTCCGCCACTAGAGGGAGGTCGTGCACCGTGACTCGGGCCTGCAGCTCTGCGAGAGGAAAAAAAAATAAAAAATTCAAAAATAAATACAAAGAGCTGCATGGGTGCTAAGGTCATGTGGAGAAGTGGGTGCAGTGGGTCATAAATCACAGGCTCCTGGTGAACAAGGCCATCAGATAAAAGTCTGCTCTTAACGCTTCTTCAGCGTGCACTTGGAAGGAAGGCAGCTGCTCGCATTAACAGGTTTGGTTTGCTATAGTTTTGTCTCGAAGATGGAGTACTCTGCTAGCTGTGAGCTAAACTTGTCTTTGGTGATTTATGACTTGAATTTAAGGACAACGCGCGGTGGAGAAGCTCCTGGATGAGGTGCGCGTCACGGCACACTTGTGGGAAAAGGTCAAACGTGCAAATAAAGAGGGGAGATATGTGTATGGATGAAATATATAGTCCAGGAAGCAAATTGTAAATCTGAATAGTCAACCCTCGGACGGGAAATGTCCCAAATTTGATTTGATTTCGGAGCCCAAAATATACTCAATAAATAATACTCAATCTTGTAGAAGACAGCATCCTGTTTGTTTTTATGAGATAAAATAGCAGAGCCCTCCGAGATCTGACACCCAATCTGTGACAAATTATAGGACATCAGGGCCTTAAAGTTAAACAGTATCACATTTGTCACAATAGCACCTTTTAAATGTTTGCCCAAAGTACATCAGAAACAAGCAAATGAATAAAAGAACCTTTTGTGATGGCCTGTGTAAATGTCACATCAATAATCAGGATTTATGCATTTAGCACGAAGTTTACAACGCATACCTCAGCTGATCAAATCCGTTTATTTTGATATTCTCATAAATTCTCGGAGCGGAGCAGCTATAGTCATAGTAAACATCTTTTTTATTTTTTACACCCCCCACCCCAGTGTGCCATTCAGATACAAACGCCTCACCTTGATTTTATTAATTGATAGAGCAGGGTGATAAACAGAGATGAGATTCTATCAATTATATGATTGCTTTAATTAACTATCATTAAAGACAGATCAATAATGCCAGACTAAAAATAAAATAAGGCCCGTACATAATACACTATTTTACAAGGAACGATCAAATGGCCTCATATACTGAGCCTCTGGAAGGGGGTTGCCGTGGTAACCATGGGGAGGCGGGAGGGAGGGTTAAAAGAGGCGCACACATATTTCCAGCTCCGCCATACAGGATTATGTGAAATAAAAGAGGCAAAAAGGATAGAAATTTGATTGTGAAGGGCAAAGAGCATTCGAATCTTGTGATGTCGGTCGTCCACGAGCTCGTAGACTGTTTGGATGTAAGTTTTGAGGCACATAATTGATTGATAGGCGTCTTAAGATCTACCCCGATTCGGAGGTTGCATTTGAAAGTCTACGACGTCACGCTGTTTAAATGGTCGTCCCATTGTCCCATACCACTTGTCCTCATTAGGTTCGGGGGTGACTTGGAGTCTTATCCCAGCTGACTTTGGGCGAGAGGCAGGGTAAACCTTGGACTGGTAGCCAGCCAGTCGCGGGGCACATACAACCAACCAACCACTCATATTCACACACGTGGACAACATGTATATTTTTGGAATGTGGGAGGAAGCCAACGTACCTGAATAACAATGCAAGCACCAGGAGAACAGGCAAACTCCACACAGGGACACCAGATACAAGATTCAAACCCGGGACCTCTCGATTGTGAGGCAGACAGACATCCACTGTGGTGCCCTCACCTGAACATCTAACATCAACTCTGTAAAGCTTCACACAACTTTTAAAATGTGTGTCAAAATGTGTGATGATAGTAATGCTAACATGTAGGCACCTAACATTGTGACATCAGGGCAATATACAATAACAATACTACCATACAATGGCAGAGGAGTATGTTAGAACAGTACAGGACATGTATGAGGGCATCAGAACAGTGTTGAGGTGTGACAGGAGTTTAAAGGCCCCATATTTGGGCTATTTAGAGCTCCATAGTGACTAACATGGACTTAGTGTAAGTGCCAATTTCATTTAAAACAAACATCTTGTTTTTGTCATACGGGGGTCCAGAAAAGGAAAGTGCTGTAAACTTTGCTGTCCCCAGGCACTTCATCTACCTCTTCTGGGGGGGGGGGGGGGGGGGGGGGGGCTATATCCGGAGGCGCTCCCAGGCCAGTCGGGAGATTTTGTCTCTCCAGCGTGTCCCTCGGTCGTCCCCGGGGCCCCCTCCACCTCACCAGGAAGGCGTCCAGGTGGCATCCTAATCAGATGCCCGAGCCACCTCATCTGGCTCCTCTCAATGCAGAAGGGCAGGGGCTGGAGTGTGAGCCCCTCCTGGATAACCGGGCTACTCTCCCTATCTCTGAGAGAGCCCGGACACCCTGCGATGGAAGCTCACTTCGGCCGCCGGCATCCGCTATCTTGTTCTTTCAGTCACGACCCACAGCACGTGACCATAGGTGAGGAGGGTATAGGAACGTAGATCGACCGGTAAATCGAGAGCTTCGCCTTTCCGCTCAGCTCCTTCTTGACCACGACAGACCGATAACCGTCCGCATCACTGCAGACGCTGCACCGATCCGCCTGTTGTTCTCCCGCTCCATTCTTCCGTCACTCGTCTACAAAACCTCTTCACTTCAAAATAAAAGTCCAATGTTTATGGTTGCGCCACCCTGATATTCAGGAAATGTAAATTGCTGGACAAAATATTTGCAGTTATTATAACAGCTTTATAACTATTGATATTTTGGGGGAAATAATAAATAAAAATAGTAATAAAAAATAAAAAGACTTCAAACAAAGTTTTATTTTTACCTCATCATGATAAAAATGATTTTTTTTGTAGTTTTCTTAGTCTGCTCACTTGCTCGGAGAGTTGTATCACCTAACATCTAAAGTGTTTGAGGCCAAAACATAAAAAGAATGTATTTGAATTTACTGGAAAATGTATGAAAAGAAATAGGTTTAACAGAATCAAGTGATAGATGTCATAGTTTTTGGTTTTGTTTAAATAATTGACTCAGACACAAAAATATGCATGTCATGTCGTTGACCCTTTAACAGAGGGGTGTCAAACTCATTTTGTCACGGGCCACATTGCAGATACGGTTTTCCTCGGGGGGCCATTATGATTGTAAAACCATATCAATGTTTAATTGCCTCATCATATTATTACACAGACAACAAATTGATGGATAACTAGTTTTGAAATCAGAAGTCGAGGATAATGGTTTGTTCAACTATTGTTCAAGTAACTGTAAAAGGGGTTTGGAGGCAAAACATGCTTACAATAGTTCATTACTATTTATTACATATGAAGATACAAAAATTGGGAACAGATTTTAGCAAGAATCATGGAAGTTGGCACACACGATTGGCTTCCGCGGGCCACCTAAAATGATGTGGCGGGCCGGATCTGGCCCCCGGGCCTGGAGTTTGACACCTGTGCTTGAACACAATATTAACCACTGTAGAATGAAGTAAAACTGCTCACCCTTTGAAGAGACATCTGCTAACATGAGTACAGTATTGCTGAAATTAATGAGGATACATACTGTGCTGCCCATCTTGAGCTTTGTGGTTGTGTCATTGGTGTGTATGCACTCATTCAATAATTACATACTCACCATAGTTGCTTGTGAAATAATACGATACACATTTTCAACTGTTTGTTGAGAAATCATTTTCAAGATCGCCATGATGGTTTTACGCGTTGTATAGCTGCCAGAAAGCGTTGGAGCTGCATGCTGTTGACATTAGCATATTCTTGGGAGAAATCGATTGCACATTGCATTTCCGATCGAACGAATTGAATTGCTCATATTACTCATCAGACTGCTTCAATTTCAATTTGTTTTTCTTTTTAATTGTCATCACAATTGTTGCTCCCAAGAAAAAGCAAATACAATATTCTTGTGGAGTTAATGCTGTAGATCATAGGTGTCAAACTCAAGCCCCGGGGGCCAGATGCGGCCCGCCACATTATTTTATGTGGCCCGCGAAAGCAAATCATTTTTGCTAAGATCTGTACCCAAAGTGTCATAATAATAAACAATAATGTTGAGATATTGCATTCTTCTGTTACCAAAGCCTTCTTCTACAGTAACTTCAAGAAAATACTTGAACAAACTATTATCCTTGTCTTTCCAAAGTAGTTGTCCCTAAATTTGTTGTGTAATGGTAATAATATGATTTGATGATTCAACATTTATATGGTTTCACGGTCCTCTGAGGGAAATCATAACTACAATGCGGCCCGAGACAAAAATGAGTTTGACACCCCTGCTGTAGATGCTCAAGAGATTTGAGCTCCAGTTTTGTTTGACTTTTAAGACATTTTCTTTTGGTTGACCTCCAAGTTGGACCACTTATGAGTTAGGTTAGGAGGTTCTGTTGTATATTATTTAACCTATGTCGTGAGCAGAATAAATGCAAACAGCAGCAACAGCAGTGAAGTGGTTGACTAATAAAACTCATTGAAGTATTGCGAGAGGAATCTTTTGACATTTGACCCTGATAAAGTCCTGGAACGGAGGTGTGACTGCAGCTCGATGTGACATGAAGACATGGACCAACCTGAAGCTGAATACAAGACAGATGTACGAGTCAAACAGTACGTTGGCTGCACTCGGGTGGCAGCGGGGGTCGTTACGTGTGACGCGACATCATTTTACAGCTCCTGCTTGGGTCAGAGCAGACAGAAAGGACGTGCTCCTCATTTGTTACACATGCTTCGAACCCGCCGAGGGTTGCGGCTCAGTCAAGGGAAAAGAGAGGAGAGGTGAGGGGAAGGTGAGGAACGTTCTCAAGTGCAAAGACCATAAATTTAACACCTTCCCCTGTGTGTGTGTGTGTGTGTGTATGTGAGCGCGGGCCATCTTAAAGAAAGGGTAATGGAACAAGTGATGGAGAAGCAGGCGGAGAGGAGAGTCAGGATGGAGGGTGTGCCAGCAGGGAGGAAAATGAAGGGAGAGGAAATAAACAAGGCCCAGGTAGAGGGAATAGGTGATTTGGGCAGGAGGAGGCAGGATCATAAAAAAAAAAACTCAGCGATGTGTTCTGGCCTCTGGCTCTTTCATATCTTTTACATTTCTAATTAAAAGAGATAAAGAGTGAGGGAGTCATCAATCCCACAGTGATTTCCCAGTTAAGGTTTTAGAGGGGGCTGTAAACTAGGCAGCCCGGCATCATTGATTTTATAATTAGCTATCGTCACCCCACACTCAAGACCGAGGGAGTGTGCTTGAGAAGAAATTCAAAGGGGAAAAAGAAAAAAGGGGCAACCGTCAAGTGGAGCAGCGAGGCGTGAGGATGAAGATGATGGTGAGGATGAGGTCGGCCGTGAGGGGGGAAGGTGGTGAAGCCACAGGGAGCCCCCCCCCCCCCACCCCCCCCGACAAGTGTGTTTGAAGCAGACAATGAGCCAGAAGGGAATGTAGCAGCAGTGAGAAAAGAAATGGCACAGTTAATTGCCGGTGAAATGTCACGCCAGGATCCAAATATTGCCATGATCTTTGGCCAGAATAAGACATTATGCCCAATAATGGATACATAAACCATTTTATTATACAAGAACCCCAGCCCAAAACCTGTTACATGGCTGATAGAAAGAAAATACATGGCGTAAACAAACCGTAACTATCGGAGCTTTATTGCGATGTGACGACCTCGAAAAAAAGTTGCGTTACAAACACAAGCGTACTGTACATGTAGTGTGCTTTTAAAACCATTTCAAACATGAAGGATGAACACCAGAATAAAACACTGACAGTGAGACATTGGCCTACTAAACTGGCTCACAATTCCCAGTTATGACTTTTTCAATAATCCCACAGAAGATGATTAAACATTAAAATCCATTTCTTGTGCACATTATTAATCCATTTCCCTTCTAGCTTCAGTTCAATACACTGTTATTCTTCCCTTGCATTAAAACAAATGCTGAAAAATATCTCGATAGAAAATCTTGATAAAGTCAAAGAAAAAAAGTGTTGCTATATGTAAACACAACACACAATATATAAGGATTAAGATAAAGATGAAAACACATTACGTGTACATATTAGGGATGGGCATTTGGCTACATTTCTTTGATTGACTCAGGAGAAAAGCAAGTTGTAAATTGTGATCTCTCTTTGAATTTTCTGAACTCCTGCTTCGAGGGAAACACTGCCATAGTGTTGTTGGATGTCCCGGAGCTGACATTATTATTATTATTATTATTATATTTTTTTTTAGACAACAAATTAGCTGAGACTGAATCAGCAGCACCTCTGCGGGTTGCAGCCAAGACGTGCACTCGAATTTCCCGCAATTGCTTCTTCACAACATGATCTCTTCCACGCAATCAACTGAATTCTCAACAATTAAGTGAGTTGATTGACGAATCTGCCCATCCCTAATCCATGTAAAAACTTCATACGAATACCATAAAAACCTTAGTCTAGTGAAAACAAGGTGCAAAATCAGCACAGAAATTTATAAGCATCAAGGTTTCTTAGCCAAGTGCGGCAATTTCTTTGAAATCACCTAAATTTAGCGTAATTGCAGCACAACTGGTTTTCATTACGAATACAAAATCTAAAAAAATGCATACAGTATTGATGAAAAGATAGGCAGCCATTTTTACTAGGCAGCAATTTTTACTAGGCAGTATCTTGCCACGCGCCTCAGGGAACACGCTGACAGCATGTGATGATGTCGGTATCCATAAAGAAGATTTTCTTTCATCTCTTTAATTATTTACGCCCAAATTTAGAGCTGTGTGAATGTGAATTAAGACGAGAAGATTGTATTAAAACCTCCCTATGAGCAGCAAGGAAATGCTAGTCCAGCTGGCCTAAAATGAAAGCAGCAAAGTTAGAATATTATGAATACAAAGTTTCTGTCAACTTCAATCTGTTCAACAAGCGTTTGATTGCAAAAACATCTTGGAGCGCCGCGGCAACTCCAAATTTTTACTGCGCGCTCATCAACTGCTAACGTGTCTAAGAAAGTGCATTTTAAAATCTTAGTCCAGGAGTAAATGGAGGAGCGATATAACGTCACAGCACTTGCCTTACTGCTAAAATAATTCCGGCTCGATGCTGTGTCAATCCTTTATGCTGTCATGAATCGCATTCAAAGCTGCGATGGGGAGAATTTAATGCTTGCGAGGGAGCTTTGCCATGATTTTCAGCGGGGCCCGGCCCTGCACAAAACATCATAATTACGGTGCCTGTCATGACTCCTAATCACAAATGTCATAAAAACGACATAACATCCGCTGTAAAGCTCTCCACGTAGCAATGATTCAACTGGAAGCATTCAGCTCCAACCTGCGAAGCGGAGCCTACACACCCGCTCTGTCCACCTGGGCCAGCGTCTTACGGCTGCCATAAACGAACGCTTGACCTGTTTTGTTTTTTTGTCACAACAGTGTAGAGGGCGAAATGGAGGAAGATCGCATATAAACGTTGAGTCCGTGGAGAAAGAATGTCAAAACGAAAAAAGGAGCTTCTTCTCACGTGCGGGACGGGACGGTCCGCTCCGCTCCGCTTGGTTACCATAGCGATGTGTCGGACAGATCGCTGGTGGGAAGGGGCGGGGGCGTGGGGGACACAAGAGCACAGTGAGCACAAGTGCGAGAAATGCACAGTGTGGTTGCAAAAGGTTAGACGGAGGGAGTGTCTGAGAGGAAAAGCGAGGGCTTTAATGATGCTGAAAATTGGCCCGTGACGACGCTACACCCCCGCAGGTAAATCATTGCTACGGCCCGCTGTCAACTTATCTGTCCCCTTGTCCTCCCATCTCGGCCCTCCCCCGCCCCCTCCCCCCCAACTGTCTCAACCCTCTGCCTCAACTTCTTTTACGAGCACATATTCAAAACTTTCATCTTCTGGCCATACTCACCCTGTCACCATAAATAATTGCTGGCGTTTTGTCTGTGTGCATTAGTGAGCTCGGAATTCATTGGAGAAGTCTTTTTTTTCTTTTTTTTTTTGTGTGAGGCCAGATGTGTGAGGTACAATTTAGTGGAGGCACTTAATTCCACCATTTTGGGATTCTTTATTCTTTTTCGACACTATATTTCAAGGAGAAATATGTTACTTTTTACTCGGCTACGTCTTCCCGCTGGCTGGGTTCACTAATTACTTTGCGGAGTGAGGTTGTACACACAAATCAAGTGGCGGGCTCATAAAGTGTGATGCATTGCTCATGTTTAAATCAGCCACCGTGACAGAGGGCACATTTGTAGGCTTCTTCAAAAGAAATGTTCATTTTAATATGGTCTCAATAATGCAAATCTAAATTCCTTCACTTTAAATCTTCAACTGTGCTACATTGGTAACGTCTGACCTTGGCCTTCAATGGGAGGGCAATGCAGGACCGACCTTGAAGCTGCTCTAGCTCATACAATGTACTGTATGTTTTTGGAACCATTTCTGCTTTCAGAGGCTATAACGGCTAAATAGTCATATAACTGGCGATATCAAATACCTCCAACGATGCGGGAGTGTGGAGGCCGGTGAGTGAGTAACCATAACATACCGAAATCTCAACGTTGTGCGATTATTGCTGCAGTATTGTTAGATACATAAAAGTACTGTACAGTGGATAAACGTCTACCCACCCCTTTTTGTGACTTTTCCACAACTCATGTGACCTCTGCCTGTACAACTCAACTATATGTTAAAAAAAAAAAAAAAACATTTCAAGAGGTGAACTAAAAATTCACAGCTCATATAATTTGGTTGCACACCTGTGGGTATTTTTTGAATCAACCAATCAAATTCAAACCCATATTTAATGGAAGTCAGCACACACCTGCCACAATTTTAAGTGATTTACTCCAAATAAAACTCAAGATGTTCTGGCGCCAGTTCCAGCTGAAGAAAAACATACTCAAAGCTTGATGCCGCCGCCACCATGCTTCACTGTAGGTATGGTGCTCATTTGGTGATGATCAGTGCTTGCTAGCGCCAAACCTGCCTTTTGGAATTATGCCCAAAAACCTTAGTTTCATCGGATCATAGAAACATTTTGTCACGTTGCGTTTGGGATATTTCAAATGTGTTTTCTCTGAAGTCTCACTCGATTAATTACAAATTTGAATTTAAGATTCATCTTTCTATACTCATAAGGCCCCGTTTTATTTATTGATGTATACTTACTGATCGATAATGCTAGCTTCATTCATATCACGTTTGTACGTTACTGTTTGTGGGATATAGTTCGGGGCAACTTAAATATCTCTTTTGATAATTATGCTGCCTAACCAAGAGCTGCTGCTAAAACTGTATTCCATTGTTCTGCATCAATGACAACAAATATCTTTTCTATTCTATTGAGTATATTCCTGGGAGGCCCTCACTGTGGCGTTTGCTCGGGTTATATACTTACTGCCTTGGCTTAAAGGCAAAATAAGAAGAAATGTTAAGTTTTTGCTGCACACATGCTTTACTTTATGTATTATCATATAGCCTATTATCTAGTAGAACAACTACATACATCTACAATCAATAAATAATACTTGCAGCAGGAAATCTGTCATTTTATCTTATTGTTATTATTTTTTGGGGGGGAGGTATTAAAAGCAAAGTAGGTATACAAGCCACTGAAATGAAGCACTATACTTTAGTAAGTGTGCTTTGACTTGAAAATTATTGTTTGACATTTGAATACATTGCATTTAAATTTGAATGCATTGCGTGGTTTTATACTTGGGGTGAGTGCACGTTCCCAGAATTGTGTTGGTGTTTTACCTTAGAACTGTGTCCGTGTGATCAGAAAGCAGTGCCATTTCTTCTCCGTAGCTGTGTCTTCTTCCGCATTGAAGCGGATCAGGTTCTTCCTCCTACACACGCACACGGTTATTAACAATCTGACTAACACATAAGCATTCTAATTGCTCATCGGGTTGATGATAGCCAACGATCCACTGGCTGTGTTGGCAGGTGTGGCGGCATATGCCATTTTCAGTATCACACATAACAATTCTGTTCAGCTTTTGGGTCTCACCGAATCCGAGCTGTGCGCCAGAGAGTCGGGTCCAGGCTGGCACGGCGAGGAAAGAGGAGCTGGCTGGCTGATAACCACAAGACTCCTCTCCATCTCCCGCGGGGACGGCGGAGGGGTGGTGAGGAGCGACGGGCTCGGCCGTCCCTGCTCGCACAGGCTGTAGTTTCCGAGAGGTCTCGTTGGATGGAGAGGCTGATAGGCCTCCGGGTCGTCATCCTCTGACACATCTGACAAATCTGACAAGGCGTCGTCGGGACACCCTAGACGACAGGAACACAAGCGGAGATTGCTGCCCGAGTCAGGCCACTCGCAAGGCGTTGCGAAGGCTATTTAGCGTTGTCGTTGAATGAAAGTTAGCACTTTTACTGTTCCCATCTGCGGGGTGTTGGGCAGATTAATGTGGCTTCATTCACCTGTGGAAGCGGCGGGGGAAGCGCGCCACTTGGCACTGGCTGCTGTTCCCATCTTTTGCTCCAACTGACAGATGTAGTCCATCAAGTCCTGTCGTGGGGGAAACAGCCATCATTGCACACAGCGGGACGGGCCTTCCATAATCACAGCTTCAGTAGCTAGTGCTCTCATAACCCCCATATGTCTGCCACATAAAGTGGACACGCACACTACGCAATACGCTGTGTTTGCTGTTAGGCAAACGGGCACTTTACAACTACTACTAGACGTCAAACATTATTCCACTTGAGAGATTTATCATCTGCCACCGACAACGTCCATTGTGGCACAATGATGAGCGTTTACATAAAGCGGACTGGCATTTTTCAAAACATTGGCCGTCGACACCACGTAAGTGGCGGGCCAAGCGAGAGCGGTTAGGTACCGACAAAACTGTGCAGGCATTTTAGCAGCAGCACTGACTGCCCTGAAAAACACTGATTTATATTATGCCATAAAAGTTTTATATTGCTCAATAACAGCTAAAAAGACAACAACGGCCTCAAAGATGCCCAACTTCTGGGACATTTGCAAGAACAGTATGCTCGTGTACATTATCGTGCCACTTCAATCATTGATTGCTTTATTAATAGCAATGATGTCGCTATTTGGAACTTGAGAGAGTGATACAAAATGTTACCTGGACTAAATTTAAAGCTGATAATGACTGCAGTTGAATGAAGTAGCAGTTTAATGGGAGTAACTAGTCTCAAGAAAGGGGGGGGGGGAACAACCGCTATTTATTTGTTAATCCATACAAGCCATTAAGTAGCCTCTGGATCTTATCAGCTGATTACAAAGAGAACATAAACGGAGCATTAAGGATATTCAAGCACTGTGGCAACTGGACTAGTTGTTACTTTTGTCTCAGAAAGCAGGTGCTCCTTCTCCTTCTGGGCAACCCTCAGGCTGGCCTTCAGCTCCTGAAGCTCCCTGCACATTTCACTCAGTTGGACCTAAAAATGCCATAAGAAAATACAGGACTGGTCAGATTTTCTCCAAGAGTGTAGCGCTATGCTCATTCCAAGTGACTGGAACTTTACTTGTATGCTTTGCTTGCGTGTACTGATTCCCACTGTTGGGGTCGTTCACTTTCTATGCAAACGAGTTCAGGGTTCACCATTCCAAAAATCAACTAATTCAGTTCAGAATTAAAAATCTTGAACTGAGTTCACCGTTCCCAAAAAATGAACTACTTTGTGGTTCTTTCATCCCAATATGTTGCTGACAGGCTATTTCCTTCAAATACTGCCATTTCATTTCCTCCTATTTGCCAGCCATTCAGTCCACATTCTGCAGCTTTCATCCTACAATCTCGGAAACCTGAGGAATAACCGGTTGCTTGAAGTCTTTTTTAAGCTGATGTTGACCCAACATTAACTTCGTTGTTGTTGTTTCTTGAATTATAGCAAAACAATTGTGTGGAACCAGTAGAAAAGAAATGATTTGTTATTTTGTTGAGTTCTCTCATTGATTTCATGAGTATGAGTATATAAAAGGAGTATTCTTTTGAATAGGTGTGACAGTTGACAAGATGATCACTTTGTCGTCTATCTCACCCGGTTGCAATCCTTTTCTCTCCCAAGCTCTACCTCCAGCTTCACTCTCTCTGTCCTCTCGTCCTGGAGCTTTTCCTCCATCGTCTGCATCTCGGCTGTAAGGTTCTCTAGATGCTCATGCTCCTTCTGCCAGAGCAACAAACCCATCGTGACATTGAAAAAAAATAAATAAACAAGTGACACAAAAGAATGTATTCTAAGTGAGTCCATCCACTGTACCTCAGAGGTCCGCTGAAGACTTTGCTTCTCCTGAGCCCACTGTGCTCTGCCTTCTCTTAGGGCAAGACTGGAATCTGCTAGCTGCAGGGTTATCTGGGCAGCTTGAAGGCGGGCCTGATGCAGTTCGGCCTGCCCGCGATCTCTTTGGGCTACTATGGCGCTTAAATCATTCTTCAGGCCCTCCACGGCGCGCTCGCTCACATCCAGACGCTCTCGCATGCTCCTCATCTCCCTCAGCATTGCCTCGTTCAACGCCTGACAACAAAGACAAAATAATGCTATCAGACTTACTTGCTGCAAAATACCCGTTGTGACGTGAAATAAGACTTGTTGATGAGGCGTGTGGAATTTGGCATCGATATGTCAAATGTTTGCCACATCACAATAGGACATCCAATTTGTAGTTGTTCTTCCCTTACACTGCTTCTGGAAAGACTTTCTGTTCTGTACAGGCCAGGCAAATTATTCAACACCAAACTCATCCAGGAATGCCGTTCCAGACCTCGCTTTGTGCACTGGACCAGTCCTACTGATTCATGTCTTTTCATTTTCATACAATAGAGTGCATGTGTTGTGCCCATTTGGGTTTCCAGAGACCTCTTTCCTGTGGGCTGTGGTGAGCTTCTGGGTGAGGCTGCTAATGCTGTTCTGGAGTTGCAACACACTGGTGTCTCTCTGGGCCAAAGAGTTCCTCAGGCCCTGGAACTCCTTGGACAAACGTCGAAGATCGCCCTCCGTCTCTTCCAGCTTGGTCTAAGCAGCGACCATACAACCATACAGGTGGGAAAAGTAAGAAAAACAAGGCAGACACACACTAAGTCTAGTAATTATACGAGAAAGCACCTGCAGTGTCTTTCTGCCACTCTCCTCTTCTTTCCAGTGGGCTGCTGTCCTTTTAGCTTTTTCTTTTATCCTGCACACATTTAAGAGGACTTACAGAGTTGTGTAAAGATGTTTCTCTTTTTAAGAAAAGGTAAGAATAGTGACTAACCTTTCCAACTCTATCTCTCGTTCCAGAGCTCTCTGTGTCAGAGTTTTGATGTCTTCCTCCAGTTGTTCAATTTGCAATTTGTTGGCCTCTCTCATTTCCAATAAAGCACTTTTTTCTTCTGTAAGACATTCCCCTAAAGCCACGTCCTCCTTAAGAGACCACAGGCAAACAAAATGGTAGTTGTTTGTTGCATGTGTATTCTACTTACAACGAATCTGTATTTTTCATGTCTAACTTACATCAACCATTTAAACAACTCAGTTCTTCTATCAAATATTCTGCCTTGACAAGGATAACAATGCTCAGTTTACAGTTGACGCTGTCAGAAGTCATTTTGGATCTTATTAGCTGTTGTGGGTAGTCTGTGAATATACCTTCTGCTTCCTCTCCACCTCCTCCATCTTTTCCTGGCTCCTCTTCAGCTCTTCCTGCAGCCTGCTGATGTCGGTATCAAGGTCTCGGCGAAGTCTGCTCCAGGCGACCCTCTCTCTGTTGAAGCCTTCCCTCTCTTTCTCCTTTTGCTCTCTCGCCGCCTCTTGCATCTGCAGCAGCTCAGCCCGCTCTCGCAAACATTCCTGCAGTCGGCCCTGTCGAGAGAAAGAAAAAAAAAAAAGTTGTCACTCAAAAGAATCTCCAGTCTATTCACTATGCAGCTTTGTAATTGTTATTTTCACCTGCAGTAGTTCAGCCCGAGGTACGACCAGCAGCATATCTGTGCCCTCTTCCTCCCCGTGTGGCTCCTCCTCAAGGGTCACCAGCTCCTCCAGGGGTTTTGGGGCACAGAATGTGAATTTAGAGCTGCGGGAGCAAACTTCCCCTTTCGCATCGACATACACAAATTCATACTCTTGGGCACTCGGCTTGGGAAGGTAGGATGCTAGAAAGGGGTTGATGAGATCAAAATCACACAGCTTAGCTTAGTTTCCAGCATCTTAGTTGCGCAATCTATCAATACTGACTACAAAATCAGTGTTAAGCATTTTACAAGATGCGCAATTTTTAATGACACTTTTATAAATAATATAAAAATATGCAAATGTATTCTAAACACTAATGACTATATAGGCTCTGTAGGTTTTTAATGGTGGTAACTGTACTGCATTATACAGAGGTATATTAATTTAACTTTTTTATTATTATGGGAACAGTGTAGTTCTGCAGTTGAGCGAAACTATCATACTGAGAGTTCTTAAATGATCAAAACGAGCATTGTTATCGTCCTTGTGACAGCAGAATTTATGTTACAGCTGTTCGATTGGCTTTCATTAGTGTATGCGGATTGAGTAGTGACGATGCACTCTCTGATCATTTGAAATCCCCAAACTCTTTACATTTTATTGAAGGTATGTTCCCTATAAAAAACAATGTAAGACTGGAGTATATTAGCTAGGGTGAAGTACCTTCAAAAAAAAAAAAAAACAAGGACCAAAAATGTATAAATAGAGGCACTTTAGCACCAATGTCGTTTTGAACCACTGGGGGCAACAGACATTAAATGAGTCAAGTGCGCAAATATTGTCACTACCTTCCTTTGAATTGGTTCATACTATCATTCCTCATTTGGGAGCTGTGAAATATCAAGAATAACCGTGTAAAATGGCAGCACCTTAAACAGTGTCCTGCTAGTAACAAATCCTAATGTGTGGTTGGTTAAAGTGACAGCAGGATGAGACTATTAATCCCACAGCGGAAAAATTCTCTTGAAGAAAATATAATGCATGACAGGCTAAACTGATAGCCCCATTCCCTGATTTGTCTTGCGCGTGTTTTAAACACGCTAATCACTTTCACTGGAACTAAGGGGCCAAGCCCAGATCGTGAAAAACAACCCCACACCATAATCCGAACACGTCTCCACTGCTCTAGAGTCCAGCGGTGGCGCGCGTTACACCACTGCTTCCGATGCCTTGCAATTGCACTTGGTGATGTACGGCTTGGATGCAGCTGCTCGGCCATGGAAACCCATTCCATGAAGCTCTCCACGCATTGTTCTTGAGCTAATCTGAAGGTCACATGAAGTTTGGAGGTCTGCAGCGATTGACTCGGCAGAAAGTGGGCGACCTCTTCCCACTAGGCGCCTCAGCATCCGCTGACCACGCTCCGTCAGTTTACGTGGCCTACCACTTCGTGGCCTGAGTTGCTGTCATTCTCAAACGCTTCCACGTTCAAATAATACAGCGGACAGTCAACTGTGGAGTATTTAGGAGCGAGGAAATTTCACGACTGGACTTGTTGCACAGGTGGGAACCGATCACAGTTCCACGCTTGATTTCACTGAGCTCCTGAGAGCGACCCATTCTTTCACTATTGTTCGTATAAACAGTCTGCATGCCTAGATGCTTGTGATTACAACACCTGATTCTGATTATTTGGATGTGTGAGCGAATACTTTTGGCAACGTAGCGTACTGTATATAAACAAAGTCTTTCAAGACAAGTAGCAATGTGAACATGAAAATTTGCATCCAAAACTGCAAGACTAACATTACTAACCATTCAGAAAAATCCCCCAGCTGTAAACACTTAAGTATTATAAAAAGAAAAAAAAGAAAACTTTTGGGCAATAGAGAAAACGAACATAGCGAGAGACTTTTGGCATCAAAACTTCCCATTGCGCGATGAACGAAAAGTGAAGTATAACTTATTTGAAACAGTGCTGTCCTTTCCTATGTTGGAAAGGAAGCACCTTTTCATCTTTCCTTGATGTATTCCAACAAAGACCAAGGAAAGGTGGCATAATGAATGGTTATGAGATTTTAACTTTCCAAAGAGGCCCTCTGCCCCCTTCTGTTGTATTGGCATTGGCAACACATGGAGAGCATTTGGTAGTTTTTTGTTTGTGTGCGTCTTGCTTTGTTTTAAAGTTTCCTAAATGTGCCGTTTCTGCCATAAGGTGGAAAAAAAAAAAATAAAATACTGGCAGAAAGGGGCTTCCTTTCCCGAATCAAAAATATATATAAAAAAAAATATATATATAATATATATATATATATTTTTTTTTTATTTTATTTTATTTTACTGTCTGGAATGGGCTTCCATTGCTATGTAGGTCAAGCTAGTCATAGCTTTGTAAAATCTATCTATCCATCCACATTGATTTCAGGGTCACCTCACCTTTCGGTATAGAATTCTTGTTTTCTTTCGTTTTTTCACAGAATGTTTTTTTCCCCCCATTTTCTTCTTGATGTAACCACGGTCCCGCCTGCTGAAGTGACTACATCACTTGAGTGAGAAATAAGATTCTCTGGTTTGATGAGACAAGATAGAACTTTTTGGCCTTAATTTTAAGCGAAAACCAGGCATTGCTCATCACCTGTCCAATACAGTCCCAACAGTGAAGCATGGTGGTGGCAGCATCAATCAAGATGATTGCGGCCAAGTACAGGGATATCCTGGACGAAAACCTTCCCCAGAGTCCTCAGGACCTCAGACTGGGCTGAAGGTTCATCTTCCAACAAGACAATGACCCTAAGCACACAGCTAAAATAACGAAGGAGAGGCTTCAGAACAACTCCGTGACTGTTCTTGAATGGCCCAGCCAGAGCCCTGACTTAAACCCAACTGAGCATCTCTGGAGAAACCTGAAAATGGCTGTCCACCAACGTTCACCATCCAACCTGAAAGAACTTGAGAGGCTCTGCAAGGAGGAATGGCAGAGGATCCCCAAATCCAGGTGTGAAACACTTGTTGCATTCCCAGAAAGACTCATGGCTGTATTAGCACAAAAAGGGGCTTCTACTAAATACTGAGCAAATGGCTGTGTGATATATATCCTGTTTTTCTTTTTTGTTATAAATTTGCAAACATTTCAACAATTCCGATTTTTTTGGTCAATATGGGGTGCTGTGTGTACATTAATGAGGGAAAAAAAATTTACTTTAGCAAATGGCTGCAATATAACAAAGAGTGAAATATTTAAGGGGGTCTGAATACTTTCCGTACCCACTGTGTGTGTGTGTGTATATAAGTATGAACAATGGCCTAAATATTATGATCCAATAAAGGAGCAGAATTACAAAAATTCCTTTTCAAAGATATTAACCGTCACTTGTCTTGACACAGTCAGCAATGTTAATTTAACAATTTATTACTGGAGTGCACCTGTACTGCACCATTCACGCTGATGATTATATTGTAAGATTAATCCCTTGGACTGTGTCACCTGCCTCAAAACTGTAAAAAAAAAAAAAAAATGAATGCACAACTTTTGATACAGTGCTTGTTTTGTAATATATTATCAAATTGCTAATTTTCCCATTGTGCCATTAATATCGGTTATTATATATTCTCACCACATTATTAACGCACCAAATGAGGTGTCAGGTAAATGTATTATTGATTATTATATAAATGTAGTAGTTCGTTGTTGTCCAGCTGCATTTTTTACCTTAACGTTAGTAGCCGTTTTCAAATGCAGTCATTCATAGGAACATATACTCTGTTGGTATTGTCTAATTATGGGATTTCATGGAAAGGAAACACAAGTACCCTGAAATTGAACACAACAGTTGACCTCTGTTCGTTCTTGACAGTCGGCTGGGGCCAGTGCCCACACAAACGTGTGGTACTCCGTCACTGATGACCATCCCGCCTGTAGATAAAGGAGTATGTTGCAGTGGCATACATGTAGTGTACTGTGAATTTGTGGCAGTGAGCAGATGGGACGGTACCTTGAAGAGCCCGACCCAGTCACTGCTGGCCCAGTTGTGCTGTGAGCTCAGTGTGTAGTGACAGTCCACTCTGCTCTGAGGGAAGTAACTGCAGCCCACGTTTCTAAACTCCACCAACGCCACTGTTTCCATGGTAACACAACACAAAGGCGCTGTGTTTTCACCCTGCAATTTAGGAGGTGGGGGTCACAGTGCAATGGTTTCAATGGTGTTTACACACAACAAATCGAAATCGACAAGTGCAGTCAACGAGTTGAAGAACGCAGGAGTCGACCCGTCGGCGTAAGAAGATATGCTCTCTCCTTTGGGAGCACGTTCTAGCGAAGGACAGTACAACTAAAAAGCCCAGTGACAGCAGGGTATTTCAGCAACCTGACATATGACACATTTCTCACCAGGGCTATTTCGGTCATATAAAGACTTAAAGGCCATTGTACACTGTTGACAAGTGTGGGAGTCCTCCAGCACGTGCGGGGTTGATACACCATGTGCACTTCAGCAATTCTTGCCCCCCAAACTTTGCCATTCAACTTAAACTTACAGAAGGCCTTTTAAATTTACTCAACATTTTTAGTCTGATTTATTTTATTTTTTAAACGCGATGCAATGCCAATTTTCCCCCAATCTATTTTACATCACGAATAGTTCTCCAAATTAAACAAACCATGGAGATCAAACTTGCCATAGTTTGAAAACTGCACAACATACGATGTCCTTGATGGCGTCGACAACGCGAGCCTGGTGACAGATGTACAGCTAGCTGCATGTTAGCGTAGCGAGGGTTCACGTTACACGGGACGAAGGTTGGAGGCCCGACAACAGTGCTGCATGTGCTCAATATTTGAACGTGCTGCGAACGCACAGAGAACTGACCAACACAGAGGAGGCCAACTTGCTTTGAAATTCTGTTTGAAGCGCGTGACAAAAACAAGCATCATGGACACTTAAACCGTATCTGCGCACTTATCGTGCCTCACCGTATCTTCTTATCTTATCTTCCTCACCTTGCACCGCCTTCACTTCGCAATCTGGGCGGCTTAATCTTGTACAAAATAACGACACAAACATCAAGAGCTGAGCTGGACAACCGCGTCCCTTCTGCTCGGACTGCGTTGCTCCACGACCCCCGAGAAACAATAACAAAAAGCAGCACAAGCGTGACAGGTTTCGCATTCTTCTGTGGACTTGTGGAAGTTGTAGTTTGTTGTTGCGCTCATCCGACGCCCGCAGTCTGCACTTTAAACTACAAATCCCAGAAATCTAAGTAGCGAAATGGAAGTGACGTCAGGCGTAATACGACGCCTCGCGTTGTTCTTCTCTGCGGAAGTCAAATTTGTTTGAGTCCGAGTTCTTTTAAACGACAACCTTGCCATTGTTTGGTTTTAGTGGAGGAAACTATAATCATGTAGACCCCTGGTGGAAAGCACTGAATATGAACACTGTCATTCTTTTTGTAAAACCTTTTCCAACCGCATGTATTGACGCCGTGTGACAATTTGTTCACTTTAAAAACCCTTTAACTACTTTTGACCATTGAGTATGGTGTTAGAACATGTTCACCTCATTTATTATTTGTTTTTAATTTTATTTGAAGAAGACTTAGAAACAACCAGTACTTTGAAGTCACTGTCAGGTAACTTTGAAAAGCTTAAAACGTGCTTTGCAAAAGAGGTTTTGGGTCCACCATAGCTGAGCTGTCGTGGATTATTTTTTACAGTACCGCTGCTGCACAGCAGATGGCAGTATACGATTTTCAGACCCAAATGCTTTCTGAAGAAGGCCTTAACATACAGAATTAAATATCCATCCATCCATTTTCTGAGCCGCTTCTCCTCACTAGGGTCGCGGGCGTGCTGGAGCCTATCCCAGCTGTCATCGGGCAGGAGGCGGGGTACACCCTGAACTGGTTGCCGGCCAATCGCAGGGCACATACAAACAAACAAACAAACAACCATTCGCACTCACAGTCACACCTACGGGCAATTTTAGAGTCTCCAATTAATGCATGTTTTTGGGATGTGGGAGGAAACCGGAGTGCCCGGAGAAAACCCAAGCAGGCACGGGGAGAACATGCAAACTCCACACAGGCGGGGCCGGGGATTGAACCCGGGTCCTCAGAACTGTGAGGCTGACGCTCTAACCAGTCGCCCACCGTGCCGCCAATAATAATAATAATAATAATAATAATAATAATAATAATAATAATAATAATAATAATAATAATAATAATAATAATAATAATAATAATAATAATAATAATCTAATACTGCAACACATTTTAATGCCAGATTTCAAATTCCATATGGGGCGTTTGTTTTGGGGGGGGGTTTTCATTTTGCATGTTTCAAGTAAAATGTCAAGTTGATTCATTGTTGTTTTTTTAACTCACAAAATTAGCACTTTTTTAAACTTGAATGTCTCATTGAAATTTATTGGGAGATCCAAATACAAATAGGAAAGGGAAAAGGCTGATATGAACTGGTAGTGTATTTTCAAAAATTTTGTGACGCATTTTCTACCTTTTCAATATATACTAGAACCAACGGCTGATGAGAATTCTGGAAGGTTTGGAATGAGAATGTTTTAAATGGTTTCAAATTGTACACACTAATGCATACAGCCTGATGTTCAATGGGGACCATGAAATGCATCAACCGTGAGCAAATGAGGAGAAATTACATTTCGAATTAATGTAACCCTGCATCAGAAACCTCATCTTAAATCATGTTGCTCATTTATAATTATAGTTATTGGTGTTCTCATCCAGTTTATAGCCTGCTTATTTATCTCTGCTCAACGAGCAGTCAATCCAGTCACACAGTACTTTTACTCCTCCTCAATTAGTAAATCCAGTTTGGCTAATTTGGTCTGCTCAAGACGCTATAAGGATGATTCAAGTAATTTTATGTCGATGGACAGTCGATGTTTAGTCCCCATAAATTGTGTTTAAGTGGATTAATAGTGTGCAGTCTCCATGTGAGCGAGTGGTACCACTCTGTGCAGCGGGATAATTAAATAGTTTGAACTGCAATGACTCGTTGATTCTGTTGTTGCCTGCCTTTATTGTGTTTGTGTGTTTGCTTGAGATTTGTACTACGTTGCAAGTTTGAATGCTCCTTTCTGTTCGGGAGGATTGCTTTGACTTTTAAATGATAAGAACGTTTGCGGGTTAGTTGGATTGTGTGAGGCTTCAGAGTAATCTGTAGACTGATTGTCCATAGAACGGCGTGCTCTCGTTCTGGCAGCTTACTGTTATGCCTCCTTTGACTGTCGTAAACACACACACACACACACACACGCACACATACACATTTTAGCATTAGATTCGACAAAAAAAAACAGTTATGGCACAAAAGTCTAAGTATGTTGTTTATCAGTGGCAGCACTATTACGCACCAATTTAATTCCTCTTGTCTGTTGATTTTATTTTCTTATTTTTATTGTATTTATTTCCAACCTGGCCTGGAATTCTTCTCAATATAAGAAAATGGCACAGCCCCTGAGTGCTACTGCAGTTTCATTACCTGCGGTGGTCATTCTGAATATAGCTTACCACATGTCTCATTCAAAGGGAATGGCAGGTATGTGTCACTAGCCATAAATTGTACATTGCCTCCAGACGTAATCAGTTGCCAAGGAAACCTCAAATGGGATTATGACCTTCTGTTGTGTGTAACCATTAGATTTGTCAACATCCAAGAGAAAAACATTAACATTTATGTCTGCCAGCAATTTATTCCCTCATCCTATTCACCCATTTGGTCTTGAATGCTCTTTTGCAGCAAACTAGTAACACACATAATTGCACTTTGCCCTCCACTTCAACAATCTGCAGCATTTTTGGTGAATTATTGGACATCAGTTTAAGGCGGGGTGATGCACGCAGTCAGACCCATGTCGTTATATATTCACGGAGAGGCAGTAGAATGATGGAAAACAAAGACGTACAGTCGGAGCGGAATGCCTCCAAATAGGTACCGGTGTAGGGGAGGGAGGAAATGGAGAAAAGGCTGACGGAGTTATTTAGTATGCACGACCAAGCTGCCCCATCTGCTTAGCGCAGCAGTCCCTGTCGTATAACTGTCTACAGGCCGTGGGCCACATAAAGAATGTCTCAGATTTGATGTAATTCCGCAAAATTAATGACAGCTTTACTCGGTATGGGCCGTGAGGGAATGATTAGTGTTTGATCGTCCATCTGATCAGTTCCCCTGGCTGGGTGCACGGGGAGGCACCACTTATATGCCGGCATTCAGCCTGTGGCCACCAGACACGCACCTATCCCAAACATCCCCCATTTGTCCCTTTTGGTGGCAGTTCCTGTTCCCATTTGACCAAAATGGACAAAGAATATGCCCGAACTCTGTGGCGTGGCCCTTCACATCAGAATGAACCTTATTTGAAAATATAATATAGATATCGGGTTTTAAACTGAGCTGCGCAGTATTTCCAAGGAAAGTGGGCCACACAGAAAGCACTTAAGAGAACTCAGAGGCCACACTGCGACCTTTTACAAGATATGCTTTACTGCGCTTGTGATTGGAATTGGGTATTAGTTTTTAAACGAGATGGGGAATGGATTGGGGTTTTGAGAGACGAAATTGATCCACGAATGTATTGCGCGAGTCGGGCAAGTAGAATTCCTCTCCTCCTTAATGCGGCCCCACCTCAGCCGGCCCAACCCCCAACCCTTTCCTCCTCCTAGGTTTACAAGCGATCGGGGCATTCTGTTTTACAAGTGAGCCTGGTGCGTCTCGGTGTGCTAGCAACATTAAAATTGAACCCGCCTTATCTGTGCGAAGCATGGGGCTTTACATCAGAGGCTGTCATGCCGCTGCCATGAGGCTCCGGTGAGTTTTTATGTAATGTTGTGCAGTCAAAAACCCAGCGGACAACTAAAGTGAACTGATAGATAAACAAGTGATTGAAGACATGGATGTTCGTTTGTAGAATGCATTGGGGGGGGGCAGTCCAACAGTTTACAATTGTTAACAAGGCCAAATCCAACACATGACAGGGATACATCTCCCAGCCAAATCAAATGTCATCAATGCTTGTAAACAGACTGATGGGGGTCATAGCGATTTTTGTGCTGAGTTGCATATGGCAAAGCAAATCTCCCATCTGACCATTAGAACACGGGTCCAGTACTAAGCATGTGGCGCCCAACTCAGCAAAAGGCTCGGGGTGCTTGTGTTTGTGCCAACACAGATTGTTGGACAGACTGCACTGATGCAGTGTTTTTCCCTAATATTGTAGCCCATTAGAACAAATGACTTGCAAAAACACCATTAGAGTCAACAAAAACAGCTCATACATCTGTTTGATCTAAGGCCTGTTCCAGTTCATCTGCAATTTGCGTCATTATCCGGGCTCACTTTTTCCCTTCCTCGTTTTGCATTCCCATCTGTAATGCCGTCTTTCCAAATGATATGAACCTATTCCCTCCTGCCTGGGCCCCACGCTCAATCGGAATCCTCTCATCTCCTTTCTTTCTGCCCTCTTTCTCAGCTCACAGCCACTCCCGCCCCCACCGCTTGCCTTTTCTCCTTGTTTTATATTTTTGGCTGAGCTGAGGACCTTTCTCAGTGCGGTGACCTTTCTGGTTTTAAATTAAGCCCCACTGCGGCATGTCTCTCTTCATAGGCCGCCAGTTACGAGCCTTTGGAGAACCGCAAAAAAATAATGATTCTGATGAAATGGCGCTCTTTAAAAAGCTCTTCCAAATTCCTTTTTTACATTTTTGTACATCCACGCTCACTTCCCATCGGCATTAATATGCACACTAATCGGAAACATCCTAAAGAGCAATATATGGTAAAGAGGAGATGATCTGGACACACCTGCTGTTTCTTACTCTAAAACTGTTCTAATCAAATGTGCACATTTGAAGGGATTTATTAGAACTGTGCTGCTTAAGCATTCCTTTTTTTTTCCTAACCTGATAGAGAACGCGTTTCCAAGTTCAACCAGTTTGAGGCCTTCAGAAGACACAACAGCTTTCATTATCACGATTAAAGCCTTCCACTCATTCAAATCCTGATGAGGGTATCGATATTGTCCAGATTTGACTGATGATAAAGCTAAGCGCATTCAAGTCATACCTTCAGTAACCTCTGGTCGTCCGCATGTGCCTTCCTCTACTACTACGTACTTACTCTGGGAAAACGTGAAGAATGTGCATCTCAAGAATTAGTCGGCCTCCATGTGAAGCAGAAATAGCATAATGAGCCCAAATCTAGTGTGTTGCGAGTCTCCCTCCCAAAGCATACCTGTAGCTGTTCAGCAGACCCCAGTAAACTCCAGATAGAGCAATAATAGATCATGAGCACACTAATTAAGCATTCCAGGGAGTGTAAGGCTGCTTTTATGATCCATGGGCGGGAATTGTATCGTGTTTCTACATTGTTTCAGAGACGTAAATATGTTTCCGTGCGATTGTGGTCAAGTTTTACATACTCCTCTTGGACATAATTGTCATGGCAACACTGAGCCAACAACACTTCATGGTGTACAATGCGGAATGGTCATTGGAAATTGGTTGAAACGTGTCGAAGCAGGTATTCTTGGTGCGCAGACAATGTCTGCCTGTATGATTGTTTAGAAGGCGAGTTGTTAAAATGCTGATGACAAATTTGGGTCAATTTTTAAATACAATAATTAGTGTGCATAACAATCATTATGTATAAAACAACAGCGTAGAGCAGTGGTCCGTAAAGGGTGGTATAGTGCAGACTCCTTGGTACCTGAAAGAATCCAAATTCAAGGTTCAAACTGCATGTTGGTTTTAACTGCTCTATTATTTTGTTTTTTAAAATACAGTTTAGTACTTTTGTACAATTCATTTGTATTTAACTTTGAAGTATGATATTTTTTAATTTAATCATTTAGGTATTTTTTTCAGACATTTAATTAGGCACAATTTGGATTTAACTTTATGTGCAATACATTTGATTTGAATGAAACATGGCGGCTCGCTACAAAGAGATATGCCCAGAAGCCACGCTGTGACGTTTTTAAATGTTGTTGATGTGTTATGAAAGTTAAACAACTCATTCCATAAATGGTTGTAAAAATGTTAATGTTAATAGAGCTGTTGTATGCTTCTGCAGCATCTATTGTCTGAACCTTTTTTGAAAAATTATTATTATTATAGTTACATCGACAGCGCTGACGCTCCTGAGGCGGCCTTCTGGTGGGGAAGTCCGCAGTTTCGTAGTCTGTTAGGACTACAAGGACTAGTGCTTCGGTGTCAGATCCCCAGTGACAACATGAACTGGCAGTCGTAGTTCGGTCTAGCAATGTTCCGCTGCTCTATTCTACTGGTTGTAATGGCGTGTTTACTCCTCGTTTGTCACAAACTATCGTCATCCAAAGCGGCCGCAGCTGACACGGGCGCAGCCATCTTTTCTATCTACTCCTGCTGACTGTCAATCACAAATCGAACAGCAGCGGTGTTAGGTTTGTAGTTGGATGAGCGGGAATCTTTATCCTCCAGTAGAGGTTTCAAAATGTAAAAAAAAACGGCACACTCTGATTTGGTTGAAAAAATTGGAACGTCTCGGACTCTGTATAAAAGAGGGAAAAGTGAATTGAATTGAAAACATGAAGACAAGAAATGTGTTGGTTTGATTGAATGAAAGATTGCTCTTTGCTACAGAGGTCACGTTGACCGTAGGCTTGAATTTTAATGACCCACCCACTCGTGCATACGCCGTGCCGAATAACATGTAGTAGGAATGATTTCTGCAGCCTCCCTCCTAAGGTGCCCCTCGTATCCTTGGTAACTGTAATGAATTATGGACGCTCCCTGTTAAAACATGTGTGGTATTAGCCCATTCCAGGGTGTGTCCTCCTTGGCTGTCTTTGATTCACTGATCACAGCAGACTGTTTTTCTCTCACTTTTTTTTCCAGGCTCCCCACCTCCGCCTTCTCTGCCACACTCGAGTCGAGTCCCCAGGGATCTCCGTCTGGGATCTGCCAGGCTCATCAGTGGATGTCGAGGGGAAGGCTAACCGGGAGTCTGTACTCGGCTGTAAATCTGTCCAGGTTGGGAGGTGTTCCTGGGGTGGCATCGCCCCCCGAGACAGCCCGGTGCGTCCATCCCCCCCCCCCCCCCCAAAAAAAAAAACTTAAGTATGACACCTCTCCTCCAAAGTCAACCAGATTGTCCAGACTTGAGACGTGCAATGATCTATCATGCTAATGTACATCAATCCCACTTTGAGCTGGTCTGCTTATACTGTCAATGTGATATGAAGTGAAAAATGACACTTAGCGTATTGTTGTTATTGCAATAACCTCCTTTGCAGTGAAAAAGAAACATTCCTAAAATGATGACGTGACACATGCAAAAGATTGCACTGTAACAGCTTGTTCTTGATGCTTTGTAATGTGGTGATTAAGAGCTGATGAGAGTTAGGTGGCCCGCTATCTACGCGGTGTTATTGAATATACGGTGATGTGCAGACATCATTTAGGCTTTCAAAAAGCTATGAAGTCATAGAAAGCCCCTTTTTTGGCTGCAACGCAGTGCAGGGGCTCGTCTTTCTCATACGCTGATTTTGCTGGGCATGATACTATTCCATACACATAGACGCGCGCCCTCCCTCTCCTTCTCTAAGAAATAAGCATTTTTACAGAGTTTGAGCTGTAAAAGGAGAGGAGCAGATAGCCCATAAATCTAGCCATAAAATCGTTAAGTTGTCAGAGGTGCCATCAGCTATCAATCGTGTGCGGCAAGCTGATGAAGGGGAAATAGGTGATAAAAAACAGCATTTTAGGGAAATTATGTCCAGTCTTCCATTTGCGAAGTGCTGCAGTCGCATCACGGCAGAATCTTAATCACTTTGCCAGTGTGGCCAGGGACTGTTCTTAGTGTGACAGTGAGGAGGAGCACAGCCTGGTGGGAGGGTGCAAGGATGTGGAGGCAGAATAGGGAAGGGTGGGAGCAAGAGTGTGTGGGGTGTTTGGGGGGGGGGGATTATACAACGAGCATAAATCACTTATACACAAGCGTTTTCCTCTCTCCCACCATTTCTTGTTGTCCCCCTCCCACCTCTGTTGGATGTTCTCCTCTTCTCTCCTTCGTGGGCCGGGCGTCTTGCATCTCCTCTCATTTGCATTCCCGCTGCTCCTCAGCTCTTGCATCCCCCCCCCCCAACCCCCCCTCTCTCTCTCTGCCTCACCCCCACCTTTCCATTCTTTCCTCAGCCATGTGCTTTATTTGAAGCACTAGTGGTCACACTCACGTCTCCTCCTCGACCTATTCTCTATCCATCTCAACTTCTTTTCCACCCTGGTTTGTTGACATGCCCTCTATATTGATCTGCTTTTTGTAGCCTCGTAGGGGATTGATCGCATTCGCAAACCTCGTGATTGACTTGTTTCCCCGAGATGCTCCAGAACTAGTGCGTTCTCCAAATAAAATTAAACACCATCACAGCATGCATGCAGCTTGTTTCAGGATTGGTATCAGGGAGCAATGTGACAGGCATATTTCTCTAATTTGGAATCTCAATGCTGAAGTGTACTTTTCAATGAACCTACGTACAACCCCATTAACAGCGCTCACACTGGACAAAAGGTACACTGTCACAATTTAATGAGCTAAAATACCAGCTCTGTGTTTTTAAAAAAAAAAAGAGAAAAGAAATGCCTTTACACTTACAATGCTCCACTAATAGACATTATGCTTTGATTGTCACTATCAAAGAGATATTAATATAACAGTGGTTATTATTTTGCTTATATTTCCAAGCTCACGCCTGTCGGATGTACTGTAGCGAAATAGCTTAGAAGCAGAACGTAGAGTTGGAGGCAGTGCAAAGTACGATCTCAATCGCACACACATTGCTAAATCACAAAAAACATACAAAGAACTTTATTAGCACTGATAAATAATATTAAAAGCATCACGTGCAAGTAGGCTTGTCCATTTTCTTTCCCGTCATTATACAGTAGTAATCCAACATTACTTTTAACCCTTTGTGTGGCATTGCCTTGGTTCCCGTTAAGGTTCGGTGACATCATTTGACAAATGAATGTACATTTTCCTCCATCAGAAGTGTCATCTCCATCCATTAGCAGGTGTTGCTGAGCACAAAACTCTCTTTCAGCTGTGAAAAGAGACACTGGTGTATTTCTCACCTCAAATGGGGGGGGGGGAGCTATTGATGAGTCATTTAGGGTCAGTAGTTCTATAGTGCGTTCCTGAAACCAGGAAGGGCTTTCCATAAGGTTGGCCCCATTCACCCAGATACTGGCCACCTATCATAGGCATGTGTACAATGACACAAGGTTAGTTGGAGATGCTTGCTCTCTGGTGTCATGTGCTCACGCTTTGTGGGGTGTTGTCAGGGGCTGTGCTGCCACCTTTAGTTTGGCTGCGGTACTGCAATGCAGTGCCCATTTCCACAGTGTCAGTTTCGGGCTTGACTCGGCAGTGGAGTCACATAGCACGTGCCTGTGACAGAGGGCAGTTTAATAGCACATCTGACCTTAGCGTGTTACAGCGACTGTAGCCGTGAACATGCAAGCTTTATGCGAAGCACCCTGACACACAGATAAACTGCCCCGCTGTGTTGAAACTCTTCCTTATCTTTATCATAAGTTATGATTTCCAACCTGAGATGATCTTTTGTGATGTGGCTTTATCTGTTTTGGCAGTTGATTTTTTTTTTTTTTTTTTTTTTTCCGATTTGCTATTTACATAGCGTTGGTGGAGAATTGCACTGGGGCATTTCTAATATTCGCAGCATTTATGGTAGCCAAATAAACAGCTTTTCTGCATGCAAATTACCACCACATTGATAAACATATTTTTATATGAATTACTTTCTGACAGTGTCAATCAAAACTCAACATTGTGTTCAATATATAGGCAATATTTCCGATTCAGATCCTCTGGCATGTTATTGGATTGTAAAAGTGGTCATAAACCTGGTGACGGTGAGGAAAATGTTTGACTAGAACATTTTGTTCACTAGCCTACGAGTACTGCAGCTCAAATGCTGCATATTCAAATATTGACAGAAAACGTGAATACAAGTTAAGGGTATCTGATCTCTGCTATAGGGTTGCGATTTTCTACACAGAGTTGCAATGGGAAACCTTTTTTGTGTTGTTGTTGTTGTTGTTGCAGACCATCGAATGTGTACATCTCCCGTAAGGCTCACATATCTGTCCAAATGTTCACTATGATTTGCTTGCATTCGCACAACTAGGGCTTCTTCTTCTTCTATGGTGTGAAATGACGCGTTTAAGGCTTGGGTTGTTTATTCTTTTCTGTGGTGTTTTTCTGTCTCTAGGGAGTGGCCATTTGTGTTGACACGTTAGTGCAATGATAACTGCATCTGCCAGGGGGCAGTAGAGCACACGCATGAAGACAGCAGGCGCGTCATAGACCACTGCACGTCATTTTCTGTCTTGGGAGGCTTTCCACTTCATATCAAAAATGCCCGAAACAAAACGCATGCAGAAAATTGAAAGGTGAGTTATTCATTTTGTTAAGAAGAGCACTTTTTTTTTTTTTTTTTTTTTTTAGATAATGATCATTTGGTAGCTTTGTGAGTGTCCGATAATGATAGGGCTTTAGTGGTTTCTTTCCCTATTAATGTTCACTCCACGTGTCTTAATTTCCGTTCCGAGGCGAGAAGAGGCAAAGTGAGGGATGGAATGGAGATCGTAGATCGTCTCCTCCTGGTGAAGGACAATAAATGCTCAGCGTGCAGCAAAAAAAGTTGAAATAGCATACATCAAAAGAACATTTATACACAGTCCAAAGTTTTAGCGCAACAGTTACAGTTCAATGAATTCAAAATGTAGAGTTGTAATGTTATGCCCGTAAAACTGTTAAAAAGAATTTCATGAATTTCATACTACTCATTTCACCATTCAGCCATTTATGAGTAATAAGAATTAGATACGTCAATGTTACAGCACATTTGAATAACGGTGTGGCACTAAACGTCTGACTGAATATTCACCCAATACTTTATTTCTATTTTTTTAATCTATTCAGACAAAGCCATTTCAATCAAATCACTTAAATCACATCTGACTGCTCCTTGCTGACTGATGGGTCTGTCATTTTCAAATTTAGACTCATTTTAACATGACTGACAATCCATCCATCCATCCATCCATCTATCCATCTATCTATCTATCTATCTATCTATCCATTATATAAGAATATTAATTTTGTATATAATTAAATATATACATATATGTGCGTGGATGTTTATATGTATATGTTATGAATAAGTATAAGTATATATATCACTAGCCAAATAGCGTAATTGCCCAAGTCATTTTAAATGTACTGTCATTATCTCACAGAGATGCTCGCACACACACACACACACACACACACACACACACACACACATATATATATACATGAATTTCCCTCTCGCCAAGTAGCTTTTTTTTCTTGAATGTTTCTCCACTATTATGCTTTGCCACAGATTACATCTCGGTTTTAAGATTGTTTTTCAAGCCCAATGTCACTTGTGTTTCTTCGGCCCCTCCAAAGAAGATGAGTCATAGCTTTGTTCTCTTTTTTTTTTTGAGCCACTGCATTAAAAAAGAACACCTGTAACTCGACACACAAACCTCTCCACTCCAATGCCAGGGGCGGCTTGATGACTCATGGAAACGGCTAAATAGTTAGCTTGTGCACAAGCCTGTCGCTCGCTTTCAAACGTTGGTGGCGCATTGAGACAACATCTCGATGGGGAGCCATTTTGGTTTGTCATGTTTGCACAGTGCTGGAATTGTGTAGGTGCTGATGGGGGATGGGTGGACTGCTGCCGTTACCCTGAATGCTTCTGTTAATGTTTTCGTCATTCTGAAGTCTCTTGGCTCAGAGACCGATTCGCTCAAAAGCATTTGAGCACCCTCAGGTCTTCGCAGTGATTTACTGCATATGCGGACATCTGCAAAGAGCTTTTGCACCTTGAAATTATCGCTCTACCTTTGCTCTCAATCCCTTTCTGCAGTAGTAAACCACTGGAAATGTGCGTGTAATACCGAGTCACCTTGAAGATATTCAAGGTAGAGGCACTTCCGTCACCTTCTCTAGCAATCATCCGCCGCTCCATCGTACCTCATCTCGCCATCGCCTTCGAGTCTTCAGCTCTGGCCCCGACCACACCCCTCTCATCTTGTCCATCAGATTTAATGAAGGTGCTCTGTCCCTGCTCCCGTGTCTCTTAACCCACCTCTTCCTCACCAGCTGGACACATCAATCCTCCCGACAGGTGCTGCTCAGCCCGAAAAAGGAAACACTCGTGCCTCGGATGGCGCCGCACTCAACCGTAGGTGACGAGGCATCGGGTTGGATCGCGCACACGCCTTTCTGAGATATCTGTCTTGACTAACAAGACAAGTGACCGGAACTGCTGAGGAGCAAGTTGACAAGTTGTTTTTACTGCTTTGTTGCCCACGGCGGCCACCCCGGCTCATGTGAGGAGGCGAGCCGTCGTTGCTCATCAATAACATGTCTGTGCGGTTGTGTGGCATGTGTTTTAGGAGCGATGGCCAGAGGCCCTCTGTCTCCGCAGCTCCGAAAAGCGCCATTAGCATCTGTCCGTCCATAACCGCGACTGTTGCGGAAGACGTCCCGAGATATTTTGGTATGCAGCGTCGAGGAGGCACGCAGACAGGATAATTGCCGGCCAGTATCTGTCCACAGTTCCAGACTTTCAAGTGCTCATTGCCTTGGAGAGTTTTACACCCCAAGTGGCTGAATAGCCCCAGGGAAACAAGGTCTTCATTGATTTATTGCTTGCCCTTAAGTCTTTGTTTCTTCAGACCACTTCATCATCCACCGATGAAGAAGCAGCCTCAAAACTGACTGATCTTCACCATTGATATTTGGGTTGTGGTTAAATACAGGAGTTTCAAGATAGTGAAAAGGATTGGTATAGCCCGACCCCCCCCCAACGCCTCCACTACCACAAAAAAAAAAATGGAACAGTATATTGTCAATGTCAGGCAGAAACCTCCTATATTCAAATTTGGTCAATTTGATTTTTTTTTTTTACAAATCGATGCATTTAAGTCAGTCCCCATGAGTATCTGTTGTTTTTACGAATTATTGACCAATGCAAAGTGTTAAAAATGGCTTTTTGACAATGTAATGTTAATGGCTAAAAAAAGAAACATGCCATTTCTTTAGTTTTCCTGAAAAGCGATGGTTTTGGAGAGCATACATCTTTATTTACGCAGTCAAAGCAAAAACAGTTGGCTGTTATTCTTTCCCACTAACATACCAAGATTAGGTTATTGAAAGAGGAGCACTCTGAGTGACACCTGAATATAAGATCATTTAAGCTGTATTTACATTTTTATTCCAATAATAGCTCGAATGCAAAAATGCAGTCTTTTTTCTTTTTTCTTTTTTGTTTGTTTGTTACGGTGACCAGTTATGTATTTGGAATGGATAAACTATCCCAAATGTTTTTTTGTTTTTTTTGCTCTTTACCAAGATGGTCAATGTTAAAAAGATGATAAATACACAAAATATGATGGACGATGAGCAAGATAAGTGACAATGGGATGCAAACATTCAGGTTCAATTTGATGGTCAATCACTGCATAGCCTGAATATCTAAGTAGTATGGCACAGTTTAAAAATGTTGCTTAGCTTAGGAATAGAGCAAAACTATTCCAAATAATCAATTTCAATAAATGCTCTGTGGCTACACACAACACATCTATCGTACACGCGTCCAACTTGGAGCAGTTGGAATGTTTTGGCTGGATTTAAGATGGAGCTAATGTTAACGCTGGAAAATCTGCTCTGTTCGAACGAAGCCCTGCTTGTCGCTCCAAAGTATGCTAAGCTTCAGCCAGCAGCCATTTTGTTTTTTGCCAGCACAATAAAATGCCTCGATGTCAGGCATCTGATCTGAGCCTGACATGAGGAGAAATGAGATGGACAAACAGACTCGGTATTACGCGAAGACAAAAAAAAACAAAAAACAGCAGTTGGCATTGATGAATTGTTTCCTCCCCCCTCCCCAAATGAATTCTACATTTGTCGATATTCTTGAGTATTCTCATGTCATGAGAAAGGTTTGAATTGGCCATGTGGTTGTTGTGTACAGGTGTCAGATAACTCTCGTCTGCTAAATGCAGTCATGTTGTTTGTTTTTCCTTTTGCTGGGCCTTTATGACAATGTTGTACCGCTATAATTGAGTCATTATTCACAGGGGCACACATAAATGTGCTTATTTAGAGTTTAAAGTACCAAAATGAAGGGAATTGGAAGCCTAAATGAAGCGTTTCTACTCGCACGTCTAATTGTGGCACCAGAAATGATGCGCCGCGCCGCAGAGGCGTTATTTTTGATTCACCACATTTGTTGTTTTAGACGGCTTGAAGGAGCCGGACAAAATCTGAGTGTAAACAGATGCACGAGCTCCCGTGGAAAGTTCAAACAAAGAATTGGAGTAAATTGCATGACTACATTTAAAGAGTGCGTTTTTACACAAAAACTGACCATCCCTTTTCTGTTAAAAAAAAAAAAGTTGATTGATACGAAATGCTGTGACTCATGAAACGGCCATAATACTCACGATATCGCAAAAGGAAAAAGTCCCCTAACTGTTTTGGTCACGCCCTATACAAATCCGAACACATGACCGTGTAGTCAAACTTCGAGTAGTTTCAATAAAAGTGACCCTGCTCGATATTGCGGGACTAACTGGCAGTCGTTTGCGTATCAGGCAGGCAGGCCGGAGTTGACATTCAAACTCCCCCCCGCTGGTTTCTACAAAACGTTGACGAGGATTCTAGGCATCGCGGGCGAGCGTGTTCAATTTCCTTTCGGGGTCCCTTTAATATGGCGAGACACGTTTACGTCATCTGGGGAAAGTCTGCCGTGTACTGAGCGCCTTGCACTTAGGTAGTTTTCCGGCGCCGACGCTCCGGTTTGAACTGTAGCTGACGCTCCTCTCACCCACGCACTTGTTAGCGTGAGAGGCATTTTTATGTGGAATACGGATGCAGATTTGTGAGGGAAACTAGCCGATGATCGTGATAATAGAAAATAGTTGATTACGGTGTAAGGATGGGAGGTGAAAAAGTCTTTCTTTTTCACGAGAGGAATGTTTTGCCTGAGTATGAAGTGAAGACGACTCTGTTTTTGATATCAGTCAGAGGTGGAGAACAAAGGTGACAAACAACAAACAAATGGTAATGAAAAGCCAACCTCGGATTTTATGACCTCCTTGGCGCAGGTCATAAAATCCCAATGATGTCATCTCTGCTGGCTGGTCACTGCAGTAAAGGCGCAGTCGCTTACTTTCGTCCTATCAAGAATTGAGGTGCTCAACCTCCGGCGCGATCAAAAGTGAGAGTATTAACTGGAAATTTCCACCAAACAAATGTCCGCTTGATACAAAACAGCATTTCTCAGATATAAGTGGAATAGATTTGGTCACTTCTCCAAACTGACATGAGATGGGTAACGGCATAAATTCAAATGGGAAAACCACAACTGCTTTAGAATTGAGGATATAAATTGAGAAATGAAATCAATGTATTTTATTCTTGATCTGTTTTCTCCTGACTATGAGCCGTTGAACCCGGAGAAATCCGTCATGATCGTTTTGCCTTTCCTGCTGAAGCTTTGTCGACTGCCACGTTTACAGGCGTGTCTGCGTTTGTGTGTGTGTGTGTGTGTGTGTGAGTTTGTGTCTTTTGTGTGTGTGCGTGCACGCATTTGTGTGTGCGAGTTACACGTTTGTTTGTTTTTCTATTTAAAAGGGCTTACATACAGGATAATAATTGTTCCGAGATATTGTTTGTGTGCTTCATCGAAATGTCATCATAAGCACAGCACATCAATCATGAAATAATCAGCAGCCCAAGCACCCCCGCCCGTGTTGGACCATTATGTTCTTTTTCTGAAATGCCGTGTTACATTCAGGCCAGGTTGAACAAGACACAAACCCTTTCGAAAAGTTCAACATCTATCTCGTAAGTTTCCGTCGAATATTCTCCCGAAAGTCATTCAAGTGATTTATTCTTTTTGCTTTTGTCTTGGAACTTTTGCTATGGCTGCCGTAGTCAGTTGAGTCATGAGCGCTGACCTTCACCGAGGCAACGGAGGCCTGCAGTTGTTGACATTTTTGTTCGGGGTTTATTTGTGACCTGCCGGATGAGTCGTCGCTGTGCTCTAATTTCATCGAATAAAATGTTTGTAGGCCGGCCACTCCGAGGAAGGTTCACCACTGTTCCATCTTTTCTCCATGTGCCGATAATGGCTCTAAATTCTAAAGCTTTCGAAATGCCGATGTAACCCTTCCCAGCCTGATAGATGTCAATGACTTTATTGTTCTTATGTTTTTGAATTTCTTTGGATCGTGGCATTTTCTTGCAGCTTTATGAGATGTTTGACATCAGGTAGCTTTGAATAGTTTTTTACCCTTCCTAAATCAAATGCCCTTTTAAAAAGAGCATTTTATGTTTACTTCGGTTATCTCTGTCTGTTATTTACATTTGTTTGACGATCTTAAATAGTGCGGAGACTATGCAAAGAATTTACAAATTTGAGACAGATACATTTTCACGGCACTGTATTTTCAAAGCTAAGAGTACAATCTTTAGCACTACATTGGTCACATGTCGTTGCTTATGTCATTATGCGGGCGATGATGTTTTGTATATTTGTATATTAGTATACACACTGCTGCTTGCAGAAATGTCAAACCAACACAAATATGTTTTGGTTTCACTCCGAGTCGAATATTGAAGGTTATGCCACTAAATTGTCATTGAAACATCAGTCTGATGCATCCTGAGGGTAGCATAAAAGTCCGACGCAAATTTCATTGCAAATCATTTGTTAGGTGCGACGATATCTTGCTCCAAAAACTCTAAATGTCAGCTTCGGGGGTTGTAAGAGGAGATGATCGCAGTCATTGGAGAACACGTGCAAGCGTTCAAAGTTCAATGGCAATGAATCCGTTCCATATTAAGAGCCGTGTGCTAACTGCATTGGTTTGAAAATCGTTATCCTTTCAACTAAAGCTTCTTCTACTACCGTCTACCAGACAGGCAAACAAAGAGAGGAAGAACCTTCTGGAGGAACAGGAAGAATCCAAACTCTTTTACACAAGCAGAGGAGGAGCTACCGTCAAAGAAGAATCAATTCTTCTTGCTTTAACTAGTTACCCTCAGAGAATTACCAACATGTTTTCCACATCGTGACATCCTTTGCAAAGAGATGCCGTGCAACCAAATGATGGTAATCATTGTCAAATAGGAATTGTTCTGCTGCAAACCATTAAGGGGGCTGTTCAAACAAGACCACGCATCGCCGCAGTTTCAGTCGGTCAATGTCAATCGTACCCAATCCTTTCCAACAACACAAAGGAGAAAGTGTGCCAGTTTTTCACGGCATAGCCGTAGAAACCTTCGTTTGTCATTATATTCATGTCACATTTAACAAAGTGTTAGTATTTACTTTGTACACAATGTCATGTCATGCAATGTCCCACTTTGATTGATGGGTTTTATTGGCATTTCCCTTGCGTCAGCTCTCCCAAACTACGACATAGATTGTAAGTCGATTGAAATCATATGACGTGATCATTGATGATCAATCGAATTGTCTTGTTCACTTAATATGCACACAAACCTCTGAGAGCTTATTTGAAAAAGAAAAAAAAAAACAGGTGAGTGTTTTTGTTGGTTTCCAATAAAGCCAACGAAGTAAACCCGTCACATTATGTCGACTACCGAACCTGCCTTTCAGACTTATGCAATTCTTTATGATTTATGATTTATGATAAATAGCAGCAGACACTTTGATTGTCCTCCCAATACCATTCCAAAGTCTGACTTCGACAGCGGGGGCTCCTGCTGTTCCCGTGGAAGTAAAACTGCGTTGTTTCATCTGATAGCTCGAGGACGCATTTGTCAAAATGAGTTTACGCCGAGGATGGATAATCATTTATGAAGATTTACTGTAAGGTATGAAGGGTCTAGCGGTCTGGTCGCACAAAGCACATTTAAAGGAGTGGAAAGGAGTATTTTGTGTGTGTGTGTGTGTGTGTGTGTGTCAGTCGTTAGGCTGCAAAAAATCAGACGCAAAATGATGAAACGAGTCCCCGATACTGACCGTAGATCAGCTGCAACTCACTTTAGCGATTTGACACAGCAAGTGAATGTTAATGAGGCATAACGTAAGCTTGCGGAAAAGGAACTATTGATTATTATGCCGCTGATTTTATTTTGAGGCATAACTTTGCAATCCAAATCGCATGTGTGTGAGAAATTGCGATGGGTTGTCCTTAATGACTTCACTCCAAGTCATTCATTACGCTGTTGATCCTTCCAAAGGAAAAAAAAACGGAACTTTGCTTAAACTCACACGATGGTACGGAAAGGTATTGCTGCCACACCAGAAAAAGAAAAAAAAGTTCAGTATTACATTACAATGTGATAAGTTATCATATTGAAACATGATAAATGTCACTTCCTGTTTCCAGTCTTCTTCTTCTTCTTCTTCCAAAGACGAACGGAAACCAGAAGTCAAATGTATCACATTTTAACATGTTCACCTTTATGCCGTTAAAACGTGAAACTTGTGAACTTGATTCTGTTCAAATATGATGCTGAACTTGATTGAGCGAGTCACTGTGTAATGTTGACTCCTTTATTTCGTCCACAATTTCAAAGTCAACTTTCAAGGCAAGCAAATGCGCGCAATGGTCGGATGTCAAAGGACCACCGTCGTTGCGTCGGTACAGCCCGCCCTTGGCGAAGATTGCTGCCTCCCTCGTAGAATGCCGCTATCTCCCCCGTCAGAAACTGCCCCTCGTTACTAAATGAGCAAATGGGTTCGTTCCGATAAAGGCGTGTTAAGGTTTCCCTCCGACAAATGCGTCATTAAACGAGCAGCTGTTAAAAAGCCACTGATTGACCAGCAAGGAAGTCTTTAACGCTGCTGGCACCTCTGAGATCACCGGAACTGCCCTTGATGCAAGATCCTCCAAACGCTTGTGAAACCAAGTCCCGAATCAGGCCGATTTCAGCCACCTCTAACCGATCTCCGATCCGAAGGAGAAACCTTCGAAGTGGGCTCGTAAAAACATCGTGACTACTTCCTGAATGGTTTTATTCATTGACCAATGAATAAATGAACTTTGGACGCAGTTCTGTATCGCTGGTGGATGGCCACCATGTGCCAACGAGACTGCGGAGGGATGTTTTGTTCTCCGCAGTGCAAACATTCTCAAGCAAGACAAGGCAACATGTCGAACGTCTGAGCTGCTATGGGTATAAAGGGAGGACAAACTCATAGTGTGGTCACCATCATCTATTTTGAAAGCTGCGGCGCATCCTTGAACTTGGACGGCAGTCTACTTCGAAACAGCAAGTCTTGCATTCTCAATTCAAATACGAACAGAAAGGCTCCATGAATTTATAAAGGGTGAAAGAATTGTTATATCATATCGTATCATATCAAAAAGGGACTTCTGTGTTAACACCTATTTTCACTGGTAATGTGTTTTGGTTGAAATAGCATTTGTTTTTGTTTTTGGAATTATCTTTATGTAGTGCATAAATGTAGGCTTTTTTTTTTCTGAGGTCTTTGCAACCTTTGTTTTTTTTTGTTTTTTTTTTTTTGTTTTTTACTGTTGTGCCTAATTTGTAAAAATGGTGGCCATGTTAAATAGAATCTCAATTAGCCCTAGGAGCTCAAATAACTGTCAAAATGTTGATTCAATTAAAAACATATATCTCTAATCATTTGGAACACAGTGTAAATTCCACTAAACGAGCTTTCTGGATAAAACAGCCGGTTAGGGTGGATTTTGATAAGCTTTCATGACATACTAGATGAGAGGATATCTGGATATGGTGCAGGGAAGGACTTGAAACAAAGAAAGGAAGCCAAGCCTGCGCGTTTCCGAGGCAGCCACAGACACTGCCGCTCCCCGCAACAAGATGCGCTCGTATTACGACATGGCGTACTTCTACCAAATACGAACATTGCAAAAGCCGCACGTGACGTGAAGGTCGCGTCATTTCTTTACATTTATATTTTTATATTTGTGGTCATTAAATCCTTTCAAAGTTTAGCTTTAATAACTTTGCACTCACTTGTCAAAGGCATTCCGATGCTTAGAAAGCAAAAAAATGTAATAGTGGCCAAGGCCCACATATCAGAAGGAGCAGCACAATGTTCATTGAATCGAAGCAAAAAAATGTGGCAAAAAAACCTTTGATTCTTTCCATTATATTGAATATGTCACTCTTGGATGATTTAAAGTACAATATAAATGCTATTTTAAATATTTTGGGTTATTCTCTGGGGCTGGACGGATTCATGGGATTTGCGTTCATTTCAGCGGGGAATGCTAATTTCAGATGCGTGCTAAGTATGAGTGTTTTGAGTTCCGAGCGTGGCCTTATATCTCAATGCACAAACTCGAGTATGCACAACCTTCCGCCCTCCTTACAGTGTTCGGTTTTATCCTCGCACTTTGCTAGGATTGTTTCGAATGCGTCACGGTCACTCTGTGGCCTTCCTCCTCCTCACTTCACAGGCACATTACTCTTCTTTGTGTTGCAGTCGACCACAGTGAAAGCGCCGTACGAGTGTGTATTGCGAGCCCGCGTATTCTCTTTCGAATACCTGTGTCCTTGTGCGCGTGCGTGCGCCGACCAACATAAAAGCGCACTCATAAAAACATGTATGCTCCACAGCGGTGAAAATGGGAAGAGCCCTCGTACCTGCTTGGCTATTATCTGTTGAACACGTCGCTTGTATACTGTGTCTCTTTTAGGGGAAACTTGTTTTTAAATAAAGGGCAGCACAGGATGAGTGGTTAGCACATATACCTCACAGTTCTGAGTTTGGGAGTTTGGATTCAGGTTTGGGCCTTCCTGTTTGGAGTGTGTACAGGGTCGGGCAGGAAGGACCGACGTTTCGGAAATAATAAATAGGAGCTGCAAACACATTTCAGCGACATCAGCGTGTTCGTATTCAAATAGCATTTCGGAGATCATTTTACACTTCGGTCTCTGTGAGCCCGGCACGCACGTCATGGGAACAATGAGTCCCAACCCGGGAACAACGAGTGCCTGCAATTTATCCTCGCGGAATACAGAGAAAGTAACCCTCCGCTACATCACGGTTCTCGCTTTGCGGATTTTGATTGCAGTTGTTACTCTATTTTTGTAACGTTTGTACAATGTTTTTGTGTTACCCATTTCGCTTCCTCTCTCTCAATATGTGTGTAAGCCTGTGACGATAACACATTTTTTAGGAAGATATATTTAACGACAAATGGTAGTAGCGTTGATGTTTTGAATGCAATATTATAATAGTATAATCATTCAAGTACCTCCTTTTTAAGAACAATTAACATTGGATTCTAAATCTAAGAAGATTAAACATTAACATTGTAATGTAGAACAATAAATAAAATATCTTAGATAAAAAAAATATAAGTAAAACAGACTCAGGCTCTGTGAAATAAATTGCACGTAAACAAATATTAAACATTTGGCACAGAGGTATAAAAAGTCATGAAAGCCTTCATAGGCAATATACATATATTGCCTGTATGCCAATCGGCATCGAAGCAGCGTTGTAATCCATCCAACATGGCGAACACCCTGAATCAACTTTCATTTCGCTTTTTTTTTTCAAAGACAGTATTTTTCACCGGTGAATACTTGTGACGATTCTGAAGAGCGAGTAATATTTTGAGCATGAAGCAGATGACGTATTGAATAAAGAGAACCATTAACATGGGAAATGGAGAACAATTTGCCATTTAAGTAGCAGATGTATTCCGTTAGCTTTTGCAAGGTTCTACAGCTGCCCCACATGTGGACTACCTTGAGATTACGTCTATTGTCTTCTGCTATAGAGATCAAAATCGACTTGATATATAACCCGTATTATATTGTGTTTTCATGTGGTTTGGTGAACTCAATAGGTTAATATTACAGGAAAATGAGTGGAACGGTCTGCCACAAATAATACATGTATGCATTTATAGGCTATTGAAAAATAGATATATTCATAAACGGATTTTTTTAAAATCAACAATATTGTCAATTGTTGTTTAACATAATCAGTCTGAGCCAATGAATGGCTAACAGGATGAAATTAGGATTGTCGAATTTTCATCCGGGTTCATGGACATTTTCTTTGAATAATATGAATGGATTTTTAGTAGTAAAGCGGAAAACAGCTCTTCGTTTATAAATGAGGTTGTTTAGGAGGAATATGCCTCTAAAATGGAAAAAAGACGACACACACAAATCTTGTGCGTGTGTTTAGTTTTATTGTATGTGTGTGTGCGCGCGTGTGTGTGCGTTTGTCATCTGCGAAAAAAGAATTGGCGTCACGTTGAAGCTTTGTCGTTTTTTTTTTCAAAATATCAACAGTTAATGATATGAACAAATCTTGTACACTTAACAAAGGTTTCATGATGGCAACACTTTCAGCCTGGCGATAGTTCATTTCCATTCTTTACCAAATACTGAATATTGCTAATTTTGGTTAGAAAGCCAAACAAAAGCGAGGTCGACCAGCGCCCCCCCGGATGAATTTTATTTGACGTTAGAGGTTCTTCTGTACTGTATACGCAGGCAAAATCAGGACCTTGTTTCTGGATGCCATGTTTTTGTTTTTGTTGTCGTTTAATCATTCATCCAGTTTACAGAGGAACATGAGTATGGATTCACACCTACATCCGTCTTTATGAAATACATTCTCTCAAGAACTCTTTCCCCCCCCCCCCCCCCTCCCATTGCTGGTTTTCTAATATGACTACGCTGCAAGTACACATATACAGATGCCGTTTACATTTCCATCTTGTTATTCCTAGTCGTTTTTTTTTACTTAATTCTGAGTATTGCCATCCAGTCCATCAATAATTCCCAAAATTTTCCAAAGGTAGGTTCAAATATATTGTATCCCGCATGGAATATATTTGACCGGTGTGACTGCCGCTGCTTCCTCTGCTAATGTGCTACTCGTGACAGGAAGTCACGTGTTCGGTTGTAAACAATCTGCCACCATGATGAACACACATCAGTACTACACAGCTTAGAAATTGTATTCCATTTTATCGAAGAAATTCTGTCCTGATCCATTGTCATCTTCTTTTGACTCTCAGTGTACTAAATCATTGTTTTAAAACACACACACACACACACACACACACGCGCGCACACACACAAAAGGAAAAAAAAAAAAACAGAGAATAAAAAAAAAAAAAAATGACCTAAAAAGTCAATGCTAAAAGAAATGCGTATGTATGAGTTTTGCATACCAGTGCTGCAGGTGATTTTTTCGGATTGAATAAACATATTAAGGATATTTAAAACTCCTGGACAAAATGCATCCCAATAGAATTGGCATTACTTTCAATGAAGTTAGTAAATTATGAGTAACTTACTAACTCCCCTCAGATTTGTTTCACGTATGTGTTGCTTTTTGAGCCCTTTTTTGCTATAACACCTCTGAAGCCTTGAATTCCCTGTAGAGTGAAAATATGTGTGAGTCAAATGTTAATGTCAGTTAAATTTGTCGCACCACTGAGAAGATTATTAGCAACTCTGTCAAATGAAGGATTGGAAAAAAATCGGCAAGTGGGCTACATCAAAATCAAGCCATTCTCTCTGCCGTCGAATGCTGTGTGCGTGTCTCGTGAATGCGCTGAAACCACGCCCCGCTCAGCTGTCATCTGTCAATCAAACCCCAACATCTACGACTTGGAAAAATGGATGCTGCTTCATCTCGCATCGTTCTCACGCCTCCACATAACGGCATGTTTGAGCCTCGAAACCTTGGGTTGTTGCGAGGGTTTTCCAGGCCACAACAACGAGGCACTCTAAATCAGCCACGCCAGCCCGAAGCCCTGGTCCACACACTCTCTGTCAAATTGTATTTTTTAAGGCGCTCTAAAGTAGCCACGCACCTGGACCATCTGAAGGGAAGATGCATTTTTGGGGTGTAGGCATAGCTCGCTAGCTAACTTCACCTCATAATTGCGCTGGATAACCGTCGATGTGAACGAAGGCGCTCAGGTTATATTTGTCATGATTTCAAAAGTGTTAAGCTTTATTGTCACCCCGGAAACGATGAACATTTTTCACATAACACCAGAAAATGGAATTCGTTTTCAGTGTAGAAAACGAGATTTTTGGTTGAACATGTTGCCAGTAACGGTGGATCGGTTCCCCCCCCCAAAAAAATCCGCGAACAGGTGAATTTGCAAATGCCGAACCGTGAATACACATGGGTCCACTGTATTGCAGATTGGATGAGAGTGCTTCAGGTAACCACAGAAATTGTTTTGAACAAAACATCTGCTCATCAGTTGTCCATTTGTTGTCTTTCTTGACGCAAACAATGTATTTGCCGGTGCGCACCATGAGAGCGATTCATTTTGCTACTTTGGAAATGCTCGGCACGTTTGCTGCCCTTTGACTTTCCTGCCGATGATCTGAAATAACTAACTTTCGCTTGACCTCGGTGCTTGTCTCCAATCATTTGCATTCTATGCTTTTTCACAAGAATTGAGCTTTTTTTGACCTCGGTCACTCAGATGACGACTCCTCGGCAGTGAAAGCCAGTTACGTTGCACTAATAGACACTGCAATGGATGATATACTACGACTTCGGCGGTACTCAAAGGAAACCCAAACATTTCGGATAAGTGCCAGCACAGCAGGAATGGAAGAACGCATGTGTGCCAAAGCTAGAAAAATACTAATTTTTTTTTTCTCTCTGGTTTTCTTGTGCAGATTGTGAACTTGCCAGCCGTGCGGGGACCTCCGGGGCTCGTTCCTCTCTGTCTGCCGTAATAATGGCGGATCAGCATGGTCACTTCCTACTGCCGTGGTGTGAAGACTCATCACAAAGCCGCCGTAGCGCTATTGAGCTCATTCGCATTGCAGATTTTCCTGAATTCTATTTTGGATGATGTGCAGTTAACTTGACTTTTGAATTACTTGTCTTGATACTTTTGAGTGTTTCTTCCGTTTTTTTTTTTCTTCTATCGGTAAGCTTTTGCATGGTGCTAGCTCGCAGCAAAAGCGCTACGGTCGTTGCTCAAGGGTTATGCGGTGGAATGACAAATGTCATTACTTTTCTTAATTGTGATTTGAATATACAATTAAACGTGGTTGGCAATAATGAAATAAAACATCTCGGGCAGGTTAAAGAGAAGTAGATCGAAATTCTAATTACATAATGACAAATAACTTTATAAAGCATTACACATAATGCAGTGTTGTGCATAAAAAAAAGAATTTGTCAAAGCTACCCTCCTATAAAAACAAAAAGGATAACACAAAGTCGGGGCAAGGACACATGAGTCTTGTTTGAAAACGTGCTCACCAGTCATGGGACATTGTGATTTCCTGGGAATGTTGTAGAAGCGACCATTTGAAAATGTTAACACTTGAAACGTGTAGTCTTGCATATCAATATTTATGCGTTTGCCATCTTGTTAAATCAAAGTTGCTCATTCTTGTGAGAAATTCGATGTGCGGCGAGGTGGCCTCCCGAGCCGTATTTCGCCCTTATTCAGGTCAGCGCTCCATCGTCAAGTGTTTCTTGAGCTGCGAAAATTCAATACACTCAACAAACATGTTTGCACAAGGGACTTTACTGGATTAGTTGGGGCTGTGTTGCACTTCAAACCCCCCCCCAAAAAAAAAAATTGTGATCAGATTTAAAAAGATTTCGAATATGGACCACATCCGTGCTAATTTACGGTAACGAGAATACGAAGATAAGGTTAGCAGTTGTTTTGTTTTGTTTTTTCTTTCAAAAGGCTCTCCTCGAGCTTTTTTGTCGTGTGTGTGTGTGCGTGTGCATGTCTCTGTGTGTCTGGGGCCAAGTCAAAATCTTTTCCTCTTCTACGCGTCAATACACACACTGAGCGCAAAAGCTCCCGCTAGCCTTCACCTGCGCAATTTAATGAGACCCATACAGGAAAATCTCAGTCCAAATCAATATTCCAAGTTTGTAATGTATTGTAATGTGACTGTATATTTTTTCATCTTTCTCAAATAAACAGTACCGAACCCCGGTGGTGTACAATGCTTCTATAGAAAACTATGCCGGAGTGTAACACAGATCCTCTGAAGCACGTGCACGATAGCCAGAAGAACAATGGTATCCCTTCAAATAGTTTGCCTGCAAGAAATGTGCGCTTTTATGAGAGACTTTCCTCCGAATGAGCTGATAATTTAAGCGAAACATGTTGGTTTCGCTTTACACTAATCCGCACACGGAATGTAGATTGCTGCAATATTTTGTAATCAGGAGGATAATACCAAAGAAGGCCCACGCAAAATTGATAGCAGGCAGCAAGAACAATAAAAGCTCATTGCTGCAGCGCATGTATGAATATTTAAGATTGAATTTTCATATTACATGCACGTGGAGCTGCTGTGTGATGCGGCGGCCATTATTGAGCTCAGGGGGTCTTTCTGCATTTCTCCGTCCTTAACACGTCCTTAACAACAATGCATTTTTTTGGGGGGGGGGGGCGCGTGAAGACGGTGTGAGCCTCAAATACAAGAAAGGACTCTCCCGGCTTTCGAGCGTTTCCTGACCTGTCAACAAAGATTCCTAATGAGGCTACTTGCAACGTTTCACAAGAGTCCAAACAGACCGAGAAGCGTCGACACGAGAGCCATTTGCCATGGGAGATGCATCCCGACAGGCATTTGGAGGAGCTGCGAACTTCACCGTGGATTCCTGTCTTGCGTTTTTCCCGCTTGCTCACGTCTTTAGCGCGATGAAGTGTATGAATTTCCCTTTTAGTAGAGACTGAATTCAACGCTGATGCCATTTAAAACACCTTTGCTTGTCGACCGTGGGCTTACATAAAAGAATGTTAGGACAAAATGAAAGTGTTTTCAATGTGCTTGTTGGAAACATAACACGATTTCTTTACTATTAGTGTCAGTTTGAGCCTCCATATGGAATATTTCTGGATTACTGTGATGGATTGTGTTATTTTAAATGTTTGTATTTTTTTTTTTTAGGAAAAACAATGTCAAAGTCAAATAACATTTCAGAACTGTTGTTTTAATACTCGGCATGATGTCAACGGGTTCAATCTATATTGTCTTAAGAAAATCTAATTCGTTTTTATATTTCAGAAACAAATGCGACCTTTAAAAAAAAAAAAAAAGTAAATATAGTTCAATAGAAAACGAATGGCAACAGTCATGTCGCCCAATTTGCGTTAGCTAATTGTTTTGTTTTTGTTGATGTTTGTGTTTGTGTTTGTTTCCCGAGAGCGGACGTTGCCAAATGTCGCGCTGCGGTCGGCATTTGTCCCCTCGGTCCGTTCATGAAAGTGCCGCAATGCGTGGACAAACTCCGCACAGATGTATAGTTCCTCGTAGAGGACAATTATCATCACCTTTCCACTACTAAATGACTTTATATTCATGCGTGTATTTATTGCAGCCAAGCTGTGAAATAATCATCTGTTGACATTCGCCGGTTTAAACAATGCACCTGCCTTTAGAAGGCATCTTTTAAAGCACTTTTTTTTTTCTCTTACTTTTAGTCTCGTTTATTTTCGCAGCGGTTTGAAAACAGTGTTGTGTTTTTTTTTTTTTTTTTCGCATCCAATTCAGCGATCAACTTGAGACTCCATTGAATCGATATGATTCGGACATTGACTGTTGTCCCTCTTTCTATAAAGCGTCTTCGGATATGTTGACGTCATAGTGTGATCATTTGCTGTCGATCGGAGTGATTTGCTCTATTGGGCGCCAAATGTCGTGTTCGGGAGGGGGCTTCTTGGAAGCGGAAGACTCGCCCTGCACCCCGACTGCGCAAAGTGACTTTGAACTTGAACTTCATCTTGGCCATATTGCTCATGTGCGCGCCGCGCCGACACTAATTGTTTCGTGCGCATTGATCGGAGCGTCCCTTCCGTCCGTCTGTCCGTCTGCATTTGCGCAAAGGACAAGCGACAAACGACATCGAGATGTTTGCCGCAGTGAAGCAGTGTGGCGAAAAGTGTTTTTTCCCACTTTGCTCCGTGGACCAGCGACGGCGCGCGCGCGCGCATAGCGTGTACGCGTCACACGTGCACCACAAGCGACTGTAAGATAGCATTCGTCAATTCAACAAAATATAAATGAGCATCTGTCCCCGGTCCGAAGCGGCTGGCCCAAAGGTTCCTGCACCCAGTTCGGTTCGGCCTTCCTTCCTCCCTTGGAGATGCGTTACTTCTTTTTTTTTGACCCACCCCCCCCCCCCCCCCATTTTGCTTCTCGGTAAGATTTTGTACTCTTCGTGCATGCTCCGAAATGGCTCAGCTCAAAGGAATATAATAGTGAAAACTGTGATTACAATATGTCGTGTTCAATGGCCCTGGGTGTTGTGATTTTAAAAAAAAACAACAACAACAACTTTATAATCCAAGTGGGATGTTTAATAACAAAGATGCGTCTGGAAAGTTTTGTGCACACACACACACACTCGCTTTTATTCGTGGTCTGCTTCGATTCTGCATGTTTCCTTTCGGGAAATATAAAAAAAAAAAAAAAAAAAAACTCACTTGAATGTTGCTATCAAATGCTTGCAAAATGTTGGAAGCAGCTCTAAGAATGTTTCAAGGTCATCTTTGAAGGAGACGACAAAATACACGCGCCGGCCAAAAACACGAAGAAACATTTTTGACTTTCCAGAGATCATAATGCTCACTTTTGTTCGCAAAAGATTCATGGAATATTGTTTATTACCGTGGTGTGCAGTGGGTAAAATGCCAAAAGGGATTCTAATATTTGCTTTTCCTCTTAATACATGAGAGGGAGAATCATGTTGGACGCACATTTGAGTATGATGCAATGCGCTCACACACACACACACACACACACACACACACACACGCAAGAAACTTCCCGCACAAAATAAACATGACTACCGTGTGATCAAAACCATGAGCGTGCATCTTAAAAAGAGCAATGGTCGATAGTTTCATATTGTTTCTGGAACCCAATGCGAAAAGCATTCTGTCGGAGCCAGAATAGTCATTGTGACGTCACATGTTGTCTTGTTTTGGCATGAAGTGGTGCAGGTGTGCCTAATGAAGTGGCCGGTGAGTTATTCTGTTCTTCTTGTTGTTGTTGTTGTTGTTGTTTTTTTTGGGAAGTTTTTCTCTGCGTTTTAAGAAAAGTCATACTCCGGCTGCGCCTTCTCTGTGACGTTCACGTCCACGCGGAAATATGGCAGCCGTGGGCCATCTTTTAATTCGTGTTGTTTCGCTTGCGCGTTGCAAATCTACTCCCTCCTCTCAACTCGTCATAATGTGCAATCAAAAACGAGGGAAGATTTGTCAAAATTACCTCGACAAATTGGTGCCAAATAATCACAGTGAGTGTAGTAGTTTGGATTTTGTTTTGTTTTTTTCCCCCCAAACTATAACGACACCCTTGCATTTGCATGATTATATGATGGGATTTGATGGGGTGTGATACGAATGGGCAGAGGAGTGTGAGTCCGCAGGCTGAGATGATTGACGATGAACGTGTGCGTCTTTTGTCTGCGCCGCCGCCGCCGCCGCCGCCGCCGCCTCTCTTAACTTGAACTTGGACTTCCGACGAGCCGCGTCGTGCCCAGGATTTATTTAGTCTGCTCTCGGGGGGCTGCACCAACGTTCCTCTTTCTTGCATCTGTTTCACGGACGCAACGTAAAATGCCCTCAACGCTGGACACAACATTGAGTACGTTCTAATACGAAAATTCTGTTTTCATCTCGTGGAAAAATGATGTTTAGCTGCATGAAATGGGCAAAAAAAAAAAAATATATATATATATATATATATATATATATACCGGGTATTTCTGAACTATAATTATTACAAGAAATGAACATGAGAAGAAAGTGCATTGCATGGAGTTTTATTTCAAATTCGAACACAGAACTTCCCGAATTCGCCCTTCAAGTTCTTCCAAAGTCGTTGGTTTGGTCGAATAGACTTGCTCCTTACCATCATGGCACAAACACACACCACCCCCCCCCCAAAAAAAAAAAATGGAGAAAAAAGAAATATTACAGAATATGAATAAATTCTAAGTATTTTTAAAATGGGGAGTTCCTTTTCAATCACCCCCTATATAAAATGTTTTTAAAACAAATACAAAATCTTGCAGTGTGATTCAGCTAGTGTAGTTGTACGCCACTGCAAACTTCACCCCCAATAATAAACATATGAAATGAATTTCTCTCCGGCAGCGGGAATTGTTGTTTTGTTGTTTCGACGCGTTCGTTTTCGTGAGCGCGCGCGCGCGTGCGTGCGAACAGGTGTTCCTAATGTTGTGGCCTTGGCGTGTGCAATACACACAGGCGACATAGATCCCGATCATTGAAATAGGACGTGTCTTATATGATTCGGGTTTGAATCAGACTTTGGATTGAGCCGCATGAATCCAATCCTGTGTACTGATATAACATGGGAAACGACGCATGCGCACTTTGTGTATACTTATAGTTGATTGAAGTCAAACGAAAACAGGCATTGTTCCCTTTGCAAAAGTGGATTTTGAAACAGTTTTCCACTCTTGTTTCCGCAGATGACCTATGCTCTTTTTTTAAAAAAAAATAAAAAATAAAAATCACACTTACAGACAATATTTGGAACACACGGCATGTACACCAATTCAGAAAGGAATTCGATTCCAATTCCTCCATATTGCATATTTCGAATTCAACCGTGAAGTTGAAACGTGTTCAATTGGTGGCGCCGGACTCCTTTTCTCGCGTCACCTTGCCACGCCACACACACACACACACACACACACACACACACACGTCCGCAGGATGATTTCGTTTTCGAGCTGAAGCAAAACCTTGCGCACGTGCGCCGCATCTGTCAATGGAAATAACCAATTTTCCACACGGAAAAAGAATGCTTTGAATTGACTTCATGTGAACATGTGCATCGGTTGCACGCAATTAAAATGTGGCACAATGACCTTGCTGTGGTTTTTTTGTTGTTTGTTGTTTTTGTTTTTTTGTTTTTTGGGGGGGGGGGATTTTTTCTTAATGATGTCACTTTATCCCTTTTCAATCGTGTGCCACCGATCTCCATGTTCAAATTCAGTCAATTCAAAGGACTCTTTCTTCCAGCGAACGTGTTGAAATATTTTAGTGGAATTAACATGTGCCACCCACCTCCCCGCGCGCACGCGCGCGCACGCACCGACGCACTGCAACGGAGGCATTGAAGGCCTCAAAGAGTCATCCGAACGTCCCGTGACTTGGATGCGCGCTGTATACAGTTCGTGGAGTTTGCGCAATAGTGTGGCGTGATGTGTGGAAGGTAAAAGTTCTCGTGGAACGTGGCAGGAATTTGCTCCTCTTAATACGTGATCCAAAAAAAAAAAAACAACAACAACAACAAGAAAAACCTTAGCACACACTCCTATTTTAAACGTTCGGTTTCCCCGACCCCCGCCTTTGCGTGGCATTTTTGGAAATCTCGATTCCAACCCAAAAAGTCAAAAACACCCAAATTAGACGCTGCTTTAGTTTTGTTTGCTTTGGGTTTTTTTTTTTTCTTCTTTTTGTTTTTTTTTGGTCAGTCTCACGAGAGAGAACAGCTTCGAACTACTTTCAACTTCCTCTTGTGGTTCAAAAACAGCGGACACCCACGATATTATACAGTAGGTACACCTGCACACTCCAATGCAATTGAGAGGGAAAATAAATATGACTGAAAGCGCCATATTGTTATTCCAGGAAAAATATTGCCGGTGCACTGCTGAGAGCTGTTTCTCATACATAACTTGCATGCAGCAAAATGACACGACTCAAATACAAGTATTAGAAACATGATAATACAGGTACATATGATGCCACAAATAGATGGTTATGAATATGATGCATTGTGATCTTTTTGCTATTTTCCTCCACACAGCTCTGGTATTGGATCCATTTTGTTTCTGCAGGTGACGGAGGAACTTACTTTTTTGTAGCGGCCAACGTTGCATCCAGTCTAGTTCAGGGGGAAGAAAAAAAAATGGAAGACAGAGAGAGACACGCACACAAACCTCCAGCAATCGCGACTCACACTCATACCGCTTACCGGCTGCACCGTCGCCGGTTTATTCCCGGTCAAATGAATTTAGTCGCTCTCATTTGCGTTCATTCATTCCAGGAAAGAGCAGGCGCGCCCAACTCATTTCACTCATTGTTGACCACCTTTAAATATGTGCATCGAGGTTTATTTTGAATTTTTGCCGCGTTATTATCGACACTATTAGTCGTGTGTTGTGCGTATGCTCAGCGCAACGCTGCAAGCATTTCCCCCGTGCACTTGTGCAGCCTCCCTAACCGTACCTGATGCCACACCCTCCCGGAACGTTTCTTGCTCTGAGATTCCCGCCTGTGCATTTTTATGAAATCTTCATCTTCGTCTAAGCAGTGGACATGGCGTGTTGTACTTGCGCATGCAACTGAGTGCCCACTCGGCAGAGCGAAGAGTATCCCGGGGCACTGCCATGCGCCCGTGCAGCCATACCTCCTGAGAGCGGAACATTTGAGTGGGCATGGATGGGCAACTCAAATGTTTTGGAGCATTTCTCCTCGCCAGCCTCCTCTCCAAACACACCCACGTCGGTTTGCAAACCTGTTGCAGACTTGAGTCCTACTTGGGAAAAGAATAAAAAGAGAACGTGTTCCTTGTAAAGGATCATTTTCAAGCATATTTTCATTTGCTCGCTATATGTGCGCACGTTCAATATCCGTTCGTCCATATAAAAACACTTCTTGAAAAAAATCCATTTTTTTTTCTCAATAGTGTTGTATTTGTAAAATGTGAATTGTTCGAGGGTGGGCATTGTAACAATTGTAAAGCGGCCGAAGTGTGGGGAAACTTCCAATTCCGATCGCCAAAGAAGTGACGTACATCTGATTTATAAAAGTCGATATTATTGACTCCTGCCCTCACCATAATTAGATCAAACTATTGCAAACATTATACGCCATTCCTTGTTGCTATTCGATGATTATTAGCTTTGGCCATTTTCTACTTTCTCTCCCCCCCCCCCCCCCCCCCCCAAAAAAAAATATGATTTATTTTATCATTTGTTTTGAGCAAAAGCAGTAAGTCTTAATGAGTGTAGATGAATTGTTTCTATAGAATGTTGACCTTTTTATTGAATCGTGTTCGTGTATAGCAAGGTGCTGAACTATAAATATGATACATATATATATATATATATATATATATATTATTTCTGCAATTCTTGACGATGCTCTTTTACAAACACAATATCCTAGTAAGAAATAGTTGACTACATCGAGAAAGTAAAAAAAAAAAAAAGAAATAAAATAGCCCATTGGCTCGCGTGAGCAGTTCGAGCGGAACCACTTCCTTCGTAGAGCTGCAGCACTTTTTTTTTTGGGTTTTATTTTTGTTTTGTTTTTGTTTTGTTTTCAATCGCGGAAAGCTTCCCCCACATCAACTCGTGAGGAAACACACAGCAAAGGTTTGAGAGTCAGCGCCTCCAAATAACAACTAGTTTGCATAGTGTGAAGTTCATACTTGTCTGTCTAGACTCTGATTACGACTCTGTTTGTCTGTGTTTTTTACCTTGACCTTGGACTTCCGTGCAGCTGCCGCCTGGATGCGCCCTTCGTGCTTGTGTTTTTCCTTAAGACAAAAGACCTATAGTCCCTCTCCTCAAAAGGACAGGGGAGGTGGCGTGCACACACACACACACACACACGCGCGCGATGGCAACATTTCCCATGACAACTCAGCATTGCAAAAAAAAAACAAAAAAACAAAAATGGTGATCAACTAAAGACGCTCAAAGGCGGTCATGAGATAGCCAGTGCAAAAAAAAAATATATATATCCACTTTATGAATAGTGCAATCTGTACACGCATTTCCTACTTTGGCTTTCTCAAAACTGGGACGCGAGTGGATTCGGCAACAACAACAACAAAAAAAAGCATTTTGTCAAATACTTGCGCAATTCTAGCATGGCGTCTAATTGAAGACACAACGGTCTGCTTGTTCTGATTTTAATTCGGGGGGCTTGAAGCGTCAGCATCCAATACTGCGCCCCTTATGAATGGACCGCACTAAGCCTCGCTTTTTATTTATTTATTTTTTTTTTTTTTTAGCCATTTTTCTTACAGAAATAAAAATGTTAAAATGCTAAAGTGATGTCCCTGGGGGGGGGGGGAAATAATATATATATATATATATATATATATATATATATATATATATTCGTTTTCGTTGATTAATGAGTCTTTATCTGATTTTTTTTGAAAATGTCTATACGAATGTAGCTCTTAGATGTCATTTCAGAGGGTATGTTTATTTTTGTATTATTCTGCTGTTAAGTCACAGATGGGAGACATCCGCCTCTTACCTCGAAAGATTTGGGAATATTGAAATCAATGAACATTTTCACCTTCACAATAATAGCTTATTTTCAAATACTTTTTTTTGCTTCTTTCCCATTTTGCCATATCCATTCCACAAAGCAAAAGTAAATGACAATGAATAAAAGACTTTTCAAAGCTCTATATTGGGGGGAAAATATAGAATAGATGTTTTTTTTTTTTTGTGTGCGTGCACTCTGACTTGATCCCTTCCGCAAATCAACAGGTAAGTGCACCGTATAAGCACCTCCTGACGCCTTTTAAACCTTTTTTTTTTTTCGGATGACTATGGAGCGTGAATGCTGTATTCCCTTGATTATCGTTCCGGGTGCTGACTGCCTTTGCAAACCGCTTGAGCAAATCCTGCACTCGGCATGCCTTTTGCAAGACTATTAGAGCAGAATGCGAATTGAACGTGTGTTTGTTTATTCCACATTGCCAGTGACTAAAACTAAGATGGATCGCTTTCTTTCCAGAAAGCAACCGTTTAAAAAAAAGCACATTGCTGTAACGCGTTCTGGTGGGAATTTGTGGAAAAAAGGCCATCCAAGACCAGAGTGTCGTATTTGTTGCCTTTTGCCCATGACGGCCCCCTTTTTTTTGCGGCGCTTGGAAGCCGGCTAAAATTCCCAGATTGTTTTCATTTGCAGCAGTCGCCCCCACTGTGCGAACTTCCCTTTAAGGGCGTGAGGCTGGCCGCTCGCAGCCAATGGCAGCGCCGCGTGGCGTGCGGAAGAAGCGTCGACGTGCGAGCCAGCGGCTCTTAAAGGGCTCGCTGGCTCGCTGTGGCGCCGCATATTGTGCGCCGAGCCCGGGGCGACCCTGTTAGCGTATCACGTGCCACATCCTTAATGAAGTGGACACACGAGGGGCGCCCGTGTGCGCATGCGCCGGGTGTAAAAATGTAGTTGGAAATGAGGTGCCCGTCTCGGAGAAGTCGACTTTTAAAAAGCATCGGCAGAACCCTGATATGACGACTTCGCTGCTGGTGCATCCACGCTGGGCGGACGGCTTGATGTACGTGTATGAAAAAAGCGGCCCGAATAAGAACCAAACAATGGAGGGACTGAGCGCTAATTGCCCCGCGACTCACTGCAGGGACCTGATGTCGCACCCCGCCCTGGGACGACACTCCGGCCCCATCGCGGCGACCCACCAAGGCTCCGTCTACTCGGATATTTCCTCGCCGGACGCCGCCCCGCAGCCGTCGTCGGGCGCCCCGCTCAGCTACGGCTACCCGTTCGGGGGGCCCTACTACGGCTGTCGGCTGTCCCACTCGCAGCAGAAGCCGTGCTCGTACCACCCCGCGGACAAATACGCAGAGCCCACCACGGCGCTGCCCACCGAGGAACTGTCGAGCCGAGCCAAAGAGTTTGCCTTCTACCCCGGCTTCGCCGGCTCGTACCAGGCCGTGCCGGGATATCTGGACGTGTCGGTGGTGCCCGGCATCAGCGGCCACCCCGAGCCGCGGCACGACGCCCTCATCCCCGTGGAGGGCTACCAGCACTGGGCTCTCTCCAATGGCTGGGATGGGCAGGTGTACTGCTCCAAGGACCAGACGCAGTCGAACCATCTGTGGAAGTCGCCATTTCCAGGTAAATCAACCTTCCCTTTGACTTCTCCGTGCATCGCCGTTGATTGTATCGATCGATCGATTGATTGATTGATTGATTGATTGATTAATTGATTGATTGATTGTTTTGTTTTGTTTTGAGGAGGAGGAGGGGACAAAGTCATCGGGGCTATTTTAAACGTGACCACTTTTATTTCCCCTGGGATATTTAACGTGATCGTATTCCGCTAGAAAACACACCGAAGGTGCCCTGACTGTGCCAGATCAACAAAACACCTCGCGACCTCCATTTAGTTCTCCCTTCCTTTTGCTATTTGAAAGATGCATTGTCAAAACCCCATACGCGCTTTCAAAAAAAAAAATGAGGAAGAAAACAAAAACAAAACAAAAAAAAAGAGAGTTATACAGTGAACTTCAGGGCGTGACTTGAGAAAACAAGCCTTTTTTTTTTTTTTTTTTTTTTTTTTGGGGGGGGAGGTCATGCGATGGATGAACACAAGTTGGGTTTTCAGTCACGCAGAATAAAAGAAGAGCAATGCAAACCTTTGCCCCCCTTTATGACAAGATGGTGACTTTGCTTGTTTGGACTGTGCCAATAAACCTCAACGCCCTGTGATGTGTTGCATATATCAGGACCCACTTGTGTTGCACACACACACACACACACACACACACTTCGGCATCACGTTACACATGCACAGAAATGGTTCATTGCGAAGCTCGCCTTATTATAAAAGATGAATTTGCTTTCCTTACGATGGTGTCAAACGCACATGTCGTCTCCATTCACGCGGACGACCCCCTAAGCTCTATTATTAGGTGTTTGCTGTACTGCTTCGTTATGACTATTAACGCCATACAACCCAACTTGCCCATAGACAACATTGAGCTCCCTCTGTAAGGGAATAGACACATGTACTCTTTTGCTTCCAGATGACAAGAAGCTGCATTTTTTTTTTTTTGGAATCCCCCACGTTGTTTAGCGCCATAAATGCTTCTTGGGGACGAAGACCCAAACCAGGAGACACACTACAACAGTCCTATTATTATTATTATTATTATTTGATTTTTATTTTTTTTGCCCTACTATATCATCTTTAATCCTCGTGACCCAAATCTCATTTTGTAGATTGGAATATTTATTTCGAAGCAGCATAACGCATTTCAAATACGGAGACATTTCACAAATGAGCTCCCTCAACAACTAGAGAGCAATTTTGGGAAGAAGAAAAAAGAACAAAACCATTTTAAATCATTTTTCATCATTTTTTTTAACACCACTTGTAGATGGTCACAAATGGCAATTTTTCTCAATGCAGTGCCCCCCCCCCCCCATGTGCGCTTCGGACGCTACTATTGTTTGTGCTTGACAGTATTACCCACAATTCCTTGAGACAACCTCTTGCACACATCACATGCCGCTGGTTTAATTTAGTTCAGCAGGTTAGATATTGACGTGCAGCATTGTCGAAATTAGACTGTGGATAGATGGATGGATAGAGAGAGAGAGAGAGAGAGAGAGAGAGAGAGAGAGAGAGAAGGAAATGAAGGTACAGTTGCCTTAATTATAGTCGGTGGGTGTTTACACACCAAATGCGAGCCACGCCACGATGTATAATTTCACGAGGGTGCAGCCGGTCTCCGTTCATAAACGTTCATTTGGTCGCCATCCCCAGGTGACACTTGTGCGCCTTTTGACCTTGCCCTCTGTCGCTCCTCTCCTCCAATGCAGACGTGGTGCCCCTGCCGCCCGAGGTGAGCAGCTACCGTCGCGGCCGTAAAAAGCGCGTGCCGTACACCAAGGTGCAGCTGAAGGAGCTGGAGAAGGAGTACGCGGCCAGCAAGTTCATCACCAAAGACAAGAGGAGACGCATCTCGGCCGCCACCAACCTCTCGGAGCGCCAAGTCACCATCTGGTTCCAGAACCGGCGTGTCAAGGAGAAGAAATTCGTCAGTAAAACCAAGAGCAACCACCTGCACACCACTTGATGTGACGGCTCCGCTCCGCTCCGCTCCTGCATTATATTTACCTCTCGCATCGGAAAGAAAATATCAAATATTTTTGGTTTCACTTCCATCGCCGTCAAAACACAAGGCGGCCCATCGGTTTCAATTTAGAGATCGAGTCTCTAAAAACTGTGAAAATACTGAACATTTACTCCATATTTGTTTCATATGACTGTACATATATAAATATATAATATTTAAAACGATATCTGTATTTCAAAGTCAAGTATTAAGTGTTTTCTTATTTTTTTTTTTGTTACTATTATTACGTTCTTCTTTCTTCTCTCCGAACCAAATCACGAATGGACTAATGACGTTTAAATACAAAAAATTTAAAAAAATAAAAATAAAAAAAAAGAACAAGACTGATTGATTGCTGACTTTTTTAATTTCATTTTATTTGGGAAAGATAATTGCCATACTGACAGGAATGTTTGGGACAGCCTGAAGACTCGAACATTCAGGACGGCACAAAAAAAAAAAAAAAAAAAGAAGAAAAGAGAAAGATGAGTTTTGGGTGGAAACACTTTTCTTTTCATATTCCCTTTGAATTTAAAAGCGACGATCATCTACATGGGATTGTAAATTCTAAGCCTGCGATGTTGTTTATCTGTGTAGTGCAATGCCTTTTCATTATTTAATTCATATTACGTAGTATGGCCGAACTGTAAACTAGAGTATCCAGTACCTGTATGTCCTCCTTCCCCCCCCCCCCCGCCGCCCCCTTTTTTTTTTCTTTTTTTTCATTTCTTTTTTTTTTTTTTTTTGTCAAAGAAGGATTCTGTCATGCATCTGCAATGATTGTACACCATTAAAGTCAGTGAGTCTTCCACATGGATGCACCCTCGCTTTATTTGTGTCGTGCCAAGCTTGTAACTTTGCTGTGCCGCTGGCCTGCTCGCTGCAGTATCCCCGCCATGTTTTCATAAATAAATGATCATGAAAAGTGATCATATATTCCAATCACTCAGCCACTAGCAGACCCCCCCCCCCCCCCCCCCCCCATCACTTGTAGTCTGGTGGTCGGCGTCCATTGCATCGAGCGGATGTAATTTTTTTATTTTTTTTTGGGAAATATTTTTTTTTAGCCGGACCTATTTGTTGTTGCACATCTATACATGAAATGGGGAGCGAAAACAACTCCAATCGTCCCTCTCGCCTTTGCTCTTTATTGCAGTTTTAAAAATCATTTATAATTATTACATACTATTATTTTTTATTTTTTTTGCAGTTTGTAGTTTAATATGGTATATATTATAGTATTAGTCGCACATTTACCTCGATTTAAATGACCGCAAATAGTTTATGCAGCGAAATGCTGAAGACAACTCATATCTAATTATCTTCTTCCCTCTCTCCTTTACTCTTGTTGTTTTTTTTCAAAACAATTTCAAATTTTTATACACTATTCTTTGCCGTTTGGAGTTTCGTATGATATAGGTACTCTTATTGCATGAGTCGCACATTTTCTAGCCGGGTTTATTTTGTTGTTGCACATCTGCGGCCCCAAGTACTTTATGCAGCGAACCAAAAAGAGAAAACAACTGTTATATCTTGTCGTCTTCTTCCCTTTCCTATTTCCTCATGTTTTTAAAATACTTTATAATTATTACATATCATTATTATTATTTTTGGGGGGGGGGCATTTTGTAGTTTAAGATGGTTATATCCAATTTTGTATGAGTTGTAAAGTCCTATTTCCCAAATCGATCCGCGAAGTTGATGAGTTGCCTGCAAGTTGCCGATTTTCTTTCCAACTTTTACACGATATGACACATAACGAACTGGCCTTTCATTCCGCATAAGGATTTCCAGGAGACTTTGCATTGCACTTGAGATTCACCTTTACTCTTTTCAACTTCAATAAAGCGTTGTTCCCTCTTAAAACATAGACATAACATGTACATAGAAATATGGTCAAGTACCAAACAAAGGGTTATTTAGCCAAATGCACCATAGCACAACTTCACACAGACGGAAAAAAAAAATATATATATATATATATATATATATATGGCATAACTGCAGTGCGGGCTCTTTTGAGTTTGACCAAATGTGTTTGCCACATGCAAGCCCCGACGCCCGTGAGGCCGCCGTTCTCAAATGTAGAAAAGTAGCAAGTTTGTAATGCCTCACCACGGCAATTTCAAGTTTAGATGAGTTTATATGACCTCGGCTTTTTCATTTTTTGCTTTTACTGCTCCGAATAATCGATAAGTACTTGACATTATTACTGTTTTGCTGGCTGGATTTATTTGATGAGTGAAATGTAGAGACATCCAGTTAAAAATACATTTCAAACAAAAACCCAAGAAAAAAAGCTGTCATTATAGCCGGGTTGCAATGTGCTCGGCCATTTTCCGGCTGCACCCAAACTTCTTTTCTCCCTCCTTCATTCTTTTTAGGTTGTTGATCGCAATCCAAGATGTCGCTGTTTTTCCTCCCTGCACTTTTGGAGTTCTTGTGCCAAAAAGTTGGGGCCCGCCTGATTTTACCCTTGACCATGACTATGCAGTCACTTTGACCTTGACATGGCGGCAGAATGTGCATAATAAATAGGGGGCTGGACACCGATGCAGGCGGTTTGTTTGTGGGCAAACAAGGTGTTAGTTCCCCGTCTAGACAGCCATGCTTAATGACATGCCATAAATACATAAAAAAGGGGAAGTCAGGCGAAATCCTCTGGCCGCATTTCTGACCATCTCTCGAGGCCTCGCATTAACATTTGCTCTCCGCTCTTTTGTCTTTTTTGTTGTTTTGCACTTTTGACAGAGGCACTTCCAAAAAAAAAAGTGCTTCTTCTGCCAGGGGGGGCTCATCGTGAGCTGTCCGTTATCGACCGGGGACGACATTGAACCTCTCACACCAGTAGCACGAATCCACAGCGAGCAGCAGAAGAATGACGTGAACAACAACAACAACAACACGCAATAGAACTATGCCAAGGTATGCTCTCTTTTTTTTGTCTTCTTCTTCTTCTTCTTCTTCTTCTACACGTGGCTGCCGGCCACATGCACTTTTGTTGTGCTCCTCGTATTTGTCATCTCATGAATGTCCCGACAACTTTGCACAATTACAATGCAAAATACAAAGTGTTGTCTCGTGCTATTATCCTTCTTCTTCTTCTTCTTCTTCTTCTTCTGTGAAACGGCGGAATTAACATAGTTATGAATGTTTACATTTGAAGCTGGAGTGTGTAATTTTTGTGACATTGCCAAAATAGCTCAATCAAAAATATATCACAGAACTCAAATGTCCATCGTGCATATAAATCTATTTGTCAAGGTTAAAAAAAAAAAAAAGACTTATTTTTGCATTCTCGAGCATTCACGTGCACACACGCCAAAAAAAAAAAAATAATAATAATAATCATTATGATAATGTGAATACAATCTGAAACGAGCAGACAGGACTACAATGTAGTTTTGTGAAAGTTGTTTTTCTGCTTTGTCGTCTCACCAAAGCATAAATTCCAGGTTCAAATGTATTTGTGCGATTCAAACTTATCATACGTCGTCTATGTATACAATTTTGAATTTTGAATTTTGCTTCAATGCTAGGTTGTGCATTGTAATTTGTGCGCTAATTTCATTTTGGAATCTCGAAAGAGTGCAAGCTGCATTTTGTGAGTGAGTGTGTGTGTGTGTGTGTGTGTGGGGGGGGGGGGGGGTGGGGGTGGGGCGGGGGGGGTTGTCGGTGGAGGAGGAGTTGCAGGCCGCCTCTGCCAGAGCCATGAAAAGGGGGCTGATAACCTCTGGTGGTGACCAGAGGAAAATATCAGGAAGTGCCTGCATGCTGCTTATGGAAGCATCATTGGCAGCATTTCCCATTTGCTGTTTGCTCGCTTTGTCTTTAGTTTTTCTCACTTTTGACTTTCTAGTGGACTCTTAAGAGAAAGGGGGGGGGGGGGGGGGGAAATACAATCAATAAAAAGTATCAGCAGACGTGGCTCAGAACACAAAAAAATGTAATGTTATACAAATGAATGGAGGCCTTCTGAGAGCAAATGGCAGCAGTTTCATTTCAGGCCACTGTGAACTTTTCTTTTCACTCGTTCTATAATTGAACGCCATTTTCATATAAATAAGAGAAAATAAATAAAATGCTTCATTTCAGATTAAAAAATCAAGTGTATCAGACCCGGAAAGACTTTGATTGCAGACTTTCAGTTTGTAACTTTATAATGCTTTTGTTTACACTCATTCTGATTTGATGCCCTTTTAATGTAAATACCAGAAAATGAATATAATGCTTAATTTTACATTTGAAAAACAAATCCGGAAAGGCTTTGACTTGAATACTTTCAGTTATTAACCTTATGATACTTTTTTTTTTAAAGTCTGTTCACATGACAACACTTTATAAAGTGTTTTTTTAATTATTATTATTATTATTCAATGGCGCATTGTGATGTAACATATTGAATTTTAATCTTATTTGCCAATGATGGCTACAAATAAAAGAAAAAGTATTCATGCAGAATTCCCGTCCACCAAACAATTCAAAAAGAAAACGTAAATATAAACGCTGCCAGACATAAACAAACACAAATAATTCAATCCAATAATTCAGTCGTTTTCTATTGCCAACATGCATTTTTTGCTGTTATTAAAATGATAATTTTATAAGTTTTTACAAAGTGACGGTCAAGTTCAATTGAATTATTTGCACGTTCATGTAACATTTTATGTATTATGATGAATGTCCTGACTTGTTTTTCTTTTGTTTATTTCTTTTGCAATAGTATGGGGGGGGGGGGGGGGGGGGGGTGTATAAAAGCATATATTTAGATTCTCAGCAAAATATTTTTGTTTTTTATCACACTCACGTGTGTGTGTGTGTGTGTGTGTGTGTGTGTGTGTGTGTGTGCGTCCAGTGTCGTCGTCGTCGTCGTTGTTGTTGTTGTTGTCATTTCTGGGGCAGATTAAAAGATAAGGCCAAATTGAGTTTTTCAATTCCAACTTTAGCACCACTCGCTTGTTGTGCGGCTCCTCCGGCTGCTTCAGTCCTTTGAAGGAAGCCTTTAAAAAAACAAACAAAAAAACAAACAAACAAAAAAAAGGATTGCACAAGGCCATAACAACCTGCCTTCACGGAATCAAAGAGAGAAAATGGAAAGAAAAGCCCTTTGTTTGGGGCTATTGCCCCGTCTGGACAGGACCAATGGATTCCAGGAGGCTAATTCCATTATCGAGGAGACGGTGTACTAGACAGTGACCTTGACTGTCTCTATGCTCGATATACTCGGGCTCTTTCTTTCTTTCTCTCTTTTTTTTTTTTTTTTGGAAGGCTTGCCTGGCTTTTTTTCCCCCCCCCGTTTAATGAGAGCAAAAGGCAAATGGATCTCTGTGGGAGCCAGCCATGACATCATCCAGAGCACGCCATGGATGCCCCGAGCAGACCCGCACGAGTTTGAAAGTCAAATGCGGACGTTTGGGAGAGCAGAGTACCCGGAGGACACTCAACACATGGCCTTCTTTTTCTGCAAGGTATGAGGCGACTTCAGCCTTCGTGTCTCTCGCTCGCACCCATATGGCTGGCTGCGCAGGGCCATTTTGGAGTCAACGTCACACTGGATTGTTTGGCTTCTTGTATTTATTATTAGAAGCGCTACCGGGATGCACTAACGCTCTTCATGGGGCATTAGCTGTGATTAAGGAGGATTCTGAGCAGCGACGCGCTAACGAGAAACAGCACAGCGTGTAGCGAGGCAAACTTTAAAAAAAAAATAAAAAAATAAAAAATGTCCCAAAAAATTTTTTTTTTGGGATCATCTCCACTTTAACCTTTTTTTTCTTTTTTCTATTTATGCCACGTGTAGTGCGATGAGATACAACATCAGCTTTCTGCTCTCAAATGTCGTCGGGGTTGCATAAAATAAACCAAAATACAAACAATAATAAACATAAGGTTTCTTCAAATACTGTTCTCACATAACACTGCACATTTGGAGCGGCCCCTCACATACTTGTTCATGACACAGCTGACACTTTTATGTATACGTGTTTTTTTTTTGTATTTTTTTTTTAATTTTGATTCCTTACATTATTTGTTTTAGGCCAACTAACTAGTCCACGCAATCAACACGCTCTCTCACACACACACACACACACACACACACACACACACACACACAAAGTGCGAAAACTTCAAATATATTGTGTATAATTTATCCACACGAGTTAGACCGATGTAAAGTATTTGTTTGTAAAGTTTGACAAAGCCAAAATCGTCTATTTTGAGTTCAAAACCAAGTTCAAGCAACCGTGAACTTGGCTCGCTCATACATGACAGCCGCTTTTTAAAAAAAAAATAAAAATAACAATTAGAATGATCTTTTTTCTAATACTCATGAAACAGTCAAACTATGTTCTGACTGTGTAACTTCGATAAACTTTAATAATGTAGCAGTTTGATAGTTTTTTTTGTTTGTTTTTTTTTCCTTTTTGTTTTTTTTTTTTTTTTAAATCTTTTTACTATTATGTTCGGCAAGTTAAGTAAACTAATTAATTTGGTGTGTAATTGCGCCTGTACAATTGATACAAAAAAAGTTCTGATCGATTTTATGGTTCAGTGGAGTTTGTGAGCCTGACTGTTCGAACCTGTTGGATAGTTTAATGATCAACATATAAGTGAAACAAAGTATTTATTTGTGACATTTTCCCCCAAGTTTGAAAAAAAAAAAAAAACATACAAAAATTCAATTTAATTCAAGATGCCCCAAAAATGTTTGTACAAGTTCTCTCGAAGTGAGTCCACAAATCAACTCATTAGCGCAGACAGAAGACTTGCTGGCCGAATCAGTTAAGTATCCCCTGCTATCCTGTAAAAAAAAAAAAATCATATAAAAGAATTGTGAGAGGGATAACAATCCCACCAGAGTTCGTCAGTGCGGGCTTTTATTGGAGGTATCTGTTAAACGTGTTCATGTGAGGTGTATTATAGAATATTAGGTGAAATATACCCTCTTAAAGTAGCCTTGTAGAACCACCACCACCACCACCACCACCCCCACCCTTTTCTTTTATTTTTTTTTTTTTTTACAGAGGCACTGGGTTCAACCTGCTGACCCTCTCTTACTGTAAATGCGGCAATGAGCATCAGTCCTGTATTTAAAACAAGCTTGTAAAGTCTTTATGTGACAAGGAATTCAACCATAATGTGGTACGAGATGCCACATGGAAACCCTCATTCGGGGGGGGGGGGGGGGGGGGGGAACAACAACAAACAAACAAAACAAAAACAGTTTTTCATGTAGTAGAGCGTTTAACAAAAAAATAAAAACTTTTGGCATCTTGTAAAGGGATTAAACGAGGCCACGGCCAGCTACTTTAGTGCGGTAGGTTTCAAAAGGAGAAGAAATAAAAAAAGAAAAGGAAGAAAAAAAACAAAAGCAGGAGCAGCACTGGCTTCTTTTGGTCTCATGGCTCGAGTCAAGAAAGAAACAAGATTGTAGAATTGTATAAAAAGGTTTATGGTATTTTTAAAAAGCATATAAAGCTCAGATATAGACGAGTGAATGTTTTGTTTTGTCTGAGCCGGAGCGAGTGGGTGGTACCCCGTACAGCAGAAGTTGGCCTGGACACGTGGTCTCGGGGTGACCAATCAGACGCCCCCCCAGGTTTAACTATGTTAAATGTCAGATTGCAATAAACTAGAAGCTGTTGGTCGGGCCCGCGGAAATGGGCGAACATAATCTCCTTAATCCGGGGTTTGTGGGACCTTTGGTAAACATCCACACCGGAGACACCTTTTATTTCCCCAATTTTCGAGCGTCGGGGGGACAACTGGCGGGGCTACCGTCTCTCTCCTATCCGAGGAGGGACAACGTTTGCTCGCTCCCGTGGAATCCTTCGGAGCCGTGCAATGGATACTCCCAATCCTACTTCAGCAGCCCCGTTTCCATTAACCCCTCGTTCAACCGCTCGTGTGAGATCAGCAGAGCCGAGGAGGCCAAGTGTTACTACAGTAACGGCGCCCGGGAGGCGTGCGGCATCGGCGGCGGCGGCGGCGGCGGAGGAGGAGGAGGAGGCGCAGGAGGAGGCTCGGGCTCGGGCTCGGGTGGCCTCAAACGGGAGGACAGGGCGAGGGACACATCCTCCGCATCCTTAACATCCGAGCACGGGATGCACGCCGTGATCGGCGCCGCGGCGGCAGGCTCCGGCGCCTCAGCCTCAGCCGCAGCCGCCTTCGCCAAATACGAGTACGGGAACGAGCAGCTGACGCAGGACCCTCCGTCCTGTCAGTCCTTGGAGTCCGACTCCAGCTCGTCCCTGCTCAACGAGAGCGGCAAGCCCCCATCCGGCGACGCGCAGAGCCTGGTGTCCCCGGGAAGCCACGCGAGCAACATCGCCGCAGGCGGAGGTGGGTGCTTTCCGTTTCATATGCCAAACGTTCACTAGTGCCGCTCACCGTCAATGTTGTGGCGACTGCAGGAGCACTTGCGTGGTGCGCGCACGCCACTAGGGGTTGCCCTCAAAATACTCCACGCGCCATGTGCTTTTCTGCCTTCACTCCACCGTGGAGCCCCCTTTTTTTTTGCCAAAGCACATCATCTTTGTCGGCGGGCCCCCCTCGCACGCATGCACGCACCTCGCCTGTGACTTTTGTCTTCCAAGTGGCGCGCCCGCGTTCACGTTGCGCTTGGATTAAAAAGTAAAAATATACAAATCCAAATATATATATATATATATATATATATATATATGGAGAGAGATCCGCCCCGCGTGATTTTTTTTTTCTTCCTCGCTCTTGTTTTTAATGAGTTGTAAACGGGATTAATATCTGTTGCATGTGTACTCAACGCTAATTTAACGTGCTCAGAAAGTGGCATATAAAGCAAGCAGGGGTGGATGATCACGTTAATGTAACTTTAACTGCAACAATAAAACTTTCTGCTGTGACGCAGAGCATGCTGCTCTGCCGGAGGAATATGACAAATGAACACAACGAATAAATGCGGATGGATCTTCGGTTGTCAAGATGCTATCTGGAGCAAGGGATCAAACAAATTCCATTACGTTTCGTCTGCGGGATGTGACTGATTCCAGACGCTTCATTTCTCTGATTCGGGAACATTTCCATTGCGTTTGCTATTAGACATCCATTTGCGGTTATTGCAACATGAGGGTTATGTTCAGCGAGCCCCCCCAGTAGTCTGACGCCCCCGCAGACTCCTCATAACCTTGGAGGTGACCGTGATTTTGCACCCCCGTTCCCCACGCCCCCTCCTCCTCACCATCTCCCCCCCCCCCCCTCTTCCTTATCCAGGTGCCCCGTGGTATCCGATGCACACACGGACCAGGAAGAAGCGCAAACCTTACTCCAAACTTCAGCTGGCCGAACTGGAGGGTGAATTCATGCTGAACGAGTTCATCACCAGACAGCGGCGGAGGGAGCTCTCCGACCGGCTCAACCTCAGCGACCAGCAGGTGAAGATCTGGTTCCAGAACCGCAGGATGAAGAAGAAGAGACTCATGCTGAGGGAACAAGCGCTGGCCTACTTTTAGTGCTGATGCGGCTGCAGAAGGTGAATCAATAAGGCACTCCCCCCCCACCACCCACCCACCCCTCTACCGCCGCCCCCCCCACCCCCAAAAAAAAATTGAAAAAAAATACAAATTGAAAAAAATACAAATAAAAACAAGTAAAACAAAACAGCAACAAAATAGCCCAACCTTCTGTGTTCGCTTGGCACGGCCTCTCGTCGTCATCTTTCCAATTAAGCTCGATTCGTCCGCCCTTCCCATTCGCTTTCCATCTCAGCACGTGCCAGTCTATGACATTCAATCGTTGCTGTCAAAGCACAAATTTGGGGAGCTTCTTCGAAATGAGGCAGAACTCCCCAATTTCAAGGCAGTGTGTTCGAACAAAGAGCCCAATTTGAAATTGAAATAACACGCGGAATGAGCTTTGCGCGCGCGCGCGCCTGCGTGCGTGTGTGAAGGAGAAACCAAAAGGGCCTATTTTGTTAAAAGCTCCAAAATCAAGCTAACCATTCAAAAGAATCACCAGCGCTTGCAGAGTGCTCGCATCCACGCAACCATTCCACTCATGGGATCAAATAGCAGCGTGGAATGTGTCCCGCCACAAACACAAACACAAACACAAACACACGCACGCAATTTGTATAGGACATCCCATAGTTTGGCCCACGCATTGTGCATGCATGGGCACGTTCACGGTCACGGGCAGGAGAGCCACGATTCAAACGCTGACAAATTCGCCATCTTGATGACTGCAATGACATGTCCTCATCTGTTTCATTTCTATTACCTCTTAAGAATTGCTGCGTGGAGGAAATCATATTTTAGTTGACATCATCATCTTTGAAAGAACATTTCCATGTCCGCATTGGGAAAAAAAAAAATACGATAGATAAATGGAAATATGAATGCATTTAAGCAGGAGACGTTTTTTTTTTCAGGCCTAAAATATCATTTCAGATGTTTCGGTGCTCACAATAAGTAGATATCTTAATTCATTAATGAATAATAATAATAATAATAATAATAATAATAATAATAATAATATATGTGTGCCCCCCCCCCCCCCCCCTTATAGCAGCGCGCCATCTGTCAAGTCCAATGAGTCAACTGCAGCAGTGAGCAATGTATTTGCAGCATGTTATTAATGTAAATCATAATATGCGGGCCACTTTTAACGGAGGTGACTTTTCTCTTGTAAATTCTCCCGCTGGTCTTCTCTCTCTCTCTCTCTCTCTCTCTTTTATATATTTTCTTCCTGTACAATTTTGGAAACGCGAGCAAGCGTCTTCGTCAGCCGCAATAGAATGTATGATTCTTTCCGTTATTCGACGAGGAGAGGACGAACGGGGCGCCGCGAGCTCTTCCTCGACGTCCTCCCTGTTGTCCTCTTCCTAGCGAGTACTCGTGCATAACTTGATCAAATGTAATGAAACATGTTACCCGCATTGTGTGGATCCCCCCCCCCCCCCCCACCCACCCCCTTCCACGCAGGGTCCGTTATTGCTATGTACCGGTGCTTTATGTTATTGATCGTCTTGAACAATAATGTCGCGTTCCATATAGCCTTTTTTTGTGGTCGTGTTGGGAGTTGGAAATGTAGGCCTATTCTATTATATTATATTATATACTGCCAAAAGTTTTCATATGAACAGAAGTATCCAAACATGTTCAGTGTAGTAGTTGTTTGTTATTGTTTTCGTCCCTCATTTGCATTCCTTTCTTTGCGCTTGTAAGGATTGCTCCATTGTCTTGTATAGTAATGATATGAATGTATATGCGTACGGTCTTCAATAAACAGAATATTGCAACGTTTATGGCTGTTCCCGCAGTCTTGTCATTGGGGCCGGCCGAGCGGGACGACGTGACTGGACCCTGACCTGTTCCACGCTCCCAAAATGGAAGCGTCAGCAGGCACTGAGGTGGAGATCTGAACAGTAATGGGGCACATTTGGAAGTATTTGAGGGGGTGTTTTGTTGGCACATAATTGCACACGCTGTGAACTCGAAGAATTAGGAGCCCACACAGGTCGGCCATTGCTTTATTAGGGCCGCCTGAATACAAATACAAAAAAAGGTACGCTGCAGAGGTGAGCTATATGCACCGGAAAACTCGCAAGTCAAACATTGAAGCGTTCTCTCCTTTTCCTGCTGTACGCAATGCATGCTTTTCTTTTCTTTTCTTTTCTTTCTCTCTCTCTCTCGCTCGCTCGCTCTGAACGTGACTTGAACTGAACATGGATCCGCCACACGCCTGTAACGGTGTCGCTAAACATGCAACATGCAACAGCTCTGGAAAGTCCGCAATGGGGTGACACCCCGGTGCTCCACAAACCCACTGGACCCACTTTTTGATTATTATTCTTTTTTTTATTTTTTTTACATGCACATCCTCTGGTTTGCACGCATGCATATCAAGCGGTTTCTAAAAGTAGGCCTTATAAATGTATAGACGCAAAGCTCTCCCTACTGGCAAGGAAGAGTAAAGCAATGCCGGACTGTGTGTTGTGTGTTGTGTGTTGTGTGCTGTGTGTTGTGTGTTGTGTGTTGTGTGTCGCTTTCAGCAATGCAACCGTTTGTTGTTGACTTTTCAGTTCACTCTCTTGAGTTCACTTTTTTTTTTTTTTTTTTTTTTTTTTTTGCACAGCTCAATTGGATCAATTAAGTTAGTGGACGTGCCAGGACACGAATCGCTGTGAGCTAATAGGTGCGCGGTGCTTCAATGACTCACTTTTCGTACTTAAATTGTGGCCACTGCGTGTCCACACACACACATTTGTTTCACTGTTTTTTTTTTTGTTTTGTTTTTTAATTAATGAATTGATTTATTTTTCAATAATCGCCTCCAGTGTGATCGAAATGACGCAGAAGTCCTTATCGTTGACACCATAATGACGTTTTATAGTTTTAGAGTTAAAAAAATAATAAAAATAAATACAAAATCCAAACATGTTAAACGTCCTCGTCGGAATAGTTGGTGAAGAACTTTGTAGCCCGCAGATGATGACAAACAGCTGCGGAGATCTGGTTTGTCTGCGAGAATCGTCCACGTCAAAACTACTCCGATGTTTCACGTTTCCAACTTCAATCCACCTCACGCGTGGGGCGAGACCATATGGAGTTCCGCAAAAAATAATAATAATAATAAGATCTCACTCACATCTGGTCAAACTGGGACTTCAAGAAGATTTCCGTTTTGATTCCAAAAGTTTCATCTGGGGTGCTTTTAATGAAACCTGCACCGTTTTTTTTTTTTGTGCGCAAACTGCGCCCTGCGACAACTGGTAACCAAGGCGATGAAAAAAAAACAAAAATGACCGATTTGATGGCGTCATAGCAGTAATGTTTTTAGCTGTCAAATGCGCAGTTGGGCATGAAAAGGACATAAAGTGGTGGCTTCACATTTGTTTGTTGCTGCCTTGTTAAATGGCCCGCAGGCGCGTAATGGATGCAGAATGCCCTCATCTCGCTCCTGACTTGGCCTGCACATGCAGCTCTGCCGGGCACATTTCCAAACATCCAAGGTCAATTGGCGTTTCAAGCAAAACATCAATAAGTGCATCAATAAATAAAATACTCGAAAATATTGTTGTTGTTTTTTTTTTTTTTTTTAAAAGCCATCACAAACCACAATCCTTGAATTCACGACACTCGTACCACCACGAGTCCCGTGCACTTTAACGACATTCAACATGGTTCAAAAGGCTTAATAATTCCTTTTCAAATGTATTTTATAAGCATGCGCCAACCGCACGTTTAGTTGAACGACTTTCTGTTGTGTTTGCCAAGACTCGTCGACGACGTCTTTGTGGACTCGAACCCTAAGCCTTCCTGCAGTTGAACTCTGTAGGCTTCTTTCCGCCCGCTGTCTCGACAGGCCGCTTTAACTTGAACCTGTACAGCAAAACTTTGATGTGTGCATGCGTCACTTTGGCTGCATTGCCTCCCAATAATTTCGATGCATGTTATTATTATTATTAGTAGTAGTAGTAGTATTTTTTTTTTCCTTTCGCTTCTCCAGCTCTTCTGTGATGCAGTTAAGTATCACGCAGTGTCCTCGAGATGAGCTTTTCATTCCTATGTTTGCCTCCAGCGCCAGTGTGTGCACGTGTTCTAATTGGCAGCATTTCACCTTCCACCAATAAAAGAAAAAGCCCTGAAAAGAAAACATTGGTCAGTGCGGAGGAACCTCGAGACATCCTCATTGTCAAACCTCGCTGGGGCTTTGCAGGACTTGGAACAATGGCAGTGTCGCTGCATGCTCAGGACTAAGTTTGACTTTGAGACTGACCAAATGTGTTTATGGCGGCCTTGTCTCCACGTCTCAAAGGTCAGTGAGCTTCACGGTGCCCTTCGCAGAGAACTTGTGTCACATGGGCTCGGAGTCCCCGTCCCCCAAGCCCCCACAGCCCCACAGCCCCCACGGCCCCCACCCCTGGAGCTGATCCGCAGGCCCTTTATGGCGCGGAGCTGGCGAGAAAAACACCAAGAAAAATACACGCTGTTTCTTGCCCACTTGTGTGTGCGTGTTCGTGCGTGCGCGTGTGTGTGCGCGCGTTCGTGTCCAATTTTTCCGAAAAAGAGATCGGCCCATCTCACTTGTTTCCTTCCCGAGCTGTCATGTATTGATTTTGACATGATGTTAGATGAGTTGTCCCCGTAGATTCCCGAGATCTTCGCAACAAGCTTTTTTCAAATTCCCGTTTGCCAGGCGCGTGTCTCTCATCGACCAAAAACAAAAATGGATCCGCGTAGCGATTTTAGAATCATTGGCCAATCGACTTCATGTGGTTATCTTTCATTTTTTAAAACCAGGCGAACTGTGGTGTTTACTGAGTTTAAAATCGAGCCAGATAGATAGATCTGTTTTTCAATCAAATTGTGTGAATCATTGGAAATATAATACACCCCCACGTCTCCATTCCCCCCCCCCCTCTAATTTTGAGAATTTAGAAAAAATATATATTTGGAGTGAGAGTGCGTGATGTCCCTCCGCCCCCAACAAATTCAATGAAGGTCAAGTAGGCCACACATTTACGCAAATCACATTTTCTTATGCAAAACAATTTCAAATCAATTTAGCACACCAGGCAAAATACTTTGCACACACACACACACACACACACATTTGTAAATTTGTCAAAGTGCAAAATAGGTTGTTGCCCATTCTCCGGATTCCCCCCCCCCCCAAAAAAAAAAAACCAAAAACCAAAAATGAAAATCAACGTTTCAAAATGTGCTCTTTCCTGTTCTTCCCCCTGACGAACGAGATTTGAGACAAACAATTCAGTTCATTCTCACTTGCCACTATTTAAAATCCCCCACCTCCAAAGAAATACAATTACATCACAACGAAGCTGATTCGTTGTTCAAAATATACATTTCATTTTCAATTCCAAAACAATTGTTAATGACAACTTGAAATTATTTGATTGTCCTATGAATTCATTTGACATGACAATGATATGATTCAATTTGTCAACCTGACATTTTCTTTTCTGTGCACATTTAGCAGCCATCTTGTAAATAATAGCAATTATCATTTATATGTAGATGCAGTTCGTCCGGTGTTTGCTTCTAAAATATTCCTTTTTGTTGCAATTACTTTCACGAATAGTACATTGAATTGGAAGTAGCAAACTGTTAGTGGTAATATCAGCATCATTTGGGCAATTACCCGAATAGTGCCGGAGGTGAAAACAGAAGCTCCAAAATATATTGAAATTGACAACAAGACGTCAGATTCATTTCCATGTCTTAAATTTGATATTTGAGAAGTTGAGCAGCGTTTTCTCCCAAATGAGCGTCCCCCTCTGCACGCTGCAAGATAACAATGAAATGAAACATTTTTGGGGTTTGTCCGCTGCGACCGTTGCTCGTGACGTGAAATCGTGTCCTATTTCACCACCATTAATTCATCAATAACAACAACGATAATAATAAAGCCAACGCGTGATTGTGAAAGCTTTATGCGGTAAGTGAAATACACTCTGGAGATGGCCCACAAAAAAAAAAAAACACGTCCCTTATCTTGTGACCTTATGTTGGGACCACAGAGGTTTCACGCTTGGTGCATTCACGCAGAGCTCAGTAAAATCAAATCCCCCCCCCCCCCCAAAAAAAAAAAACACAAATAATAATGATAATAATCCAAATAAAACAAGACCTGTTAGTGTGGCTTGAAAGTGTTCGCAGCCTCGTGCAGCCAAGTTGAACTGGCCGACTGACATCCAATTCAAGTTATCTAGGCCATGCGGGGACAGTAACGTCATTACACGGGTTTTCCCCAACATGGAGCCCGGCCCACAGTCGAACGGAGTGCTGCCCTTGCGTGTGCCTTTGCGTGTGCGTGGGTGTGTGTGTGTGTTTCGGGATACTCGGACCCTGGGCGACGTCCAAAAGCGTCTTTATTTTCTTGACAATTCCCATGGTCGAATTGCACAGAGTGGCTCCTAAAGGCAGCGCCGCGTTGACGTTGACAACACCTCCGCCGAGCAGCTCTCGACCACGATGGGACTATTATATGGCATAATCGCTAACATTTGACAGCAAAAGCTTTGGAGTCCGCGTGCGTGCTATTGATCACACTCCAAAGACATTTGTGTGCAAACAGGCTGCGCATTTGGTGCAAGCGCAAGCGCAGCGCAGCGCAGCGCATCGGGCTGTGCCGGGTCCTACTGCGAGCGGAATATCAGCTGTGGCTGTGAGTCAGCCATCCAAGGAAATAAACACATGATAAACCTCATTCTTCGGTAATCTACGCGCACCGGCGCGGCGATAGGCAGCCTTAAAACCCCCACTAGACAAATATTTCCAAGTGATGGACGTCAGCTGCTCCCATTTGGACACATTATGACAAACGCCCCAGTGTAAATGCTGCAAAAGGCCTATTGGCGGCGGCTTTAAACGCTTCGGTACCTGCTGGGAAGTCGCCTCGGTTGCTTTCGTCACGTTTCAACTTATATCTGCAGTCTCAAGCCATTTTGGATTTTGGGATTTGTTTTTTCAATTCCAGTTTCTTTATTACTGACTACATCACATGTTTATAGCCGCGGATCACGCACATATTCATACAAAACACGCGTGAAATCATATTTTTGGATATTTCACGTAGCAGGAATATCATTTTTTTCTCTCTCGGAGGAGTCCCTGCAATCGACGCCGGCGCCACACCTCAAATAACGAACGTTACAGTACGTCTGCGCACAAATTGACGTCGGCCGTGTTGTTCGCTTCCCTTCCGGAGCTTCGCGTCAAGTTTGACACTCTTACTTCAAATCGGACGTTTTGCTTGAGATGGCGACGCTCGACGCACAATCGACGCGCTGGTTGTGTTTTGTTGTGATTTGCGTCGAAAATATCTCCTTCTCCTCAAATTCCCCCCCGCTCATTCTCAGCCTTTATGGTTTTTTTGCACAACAAAAGGATTTAGTGTTACTACAGCCATTGGCGAGTTTTATGGTGGACGTATAGAGGCGATTTCTTTTTTTTTTTTTTTTTTTTTAGTGGTCAAATTCAAGTGCTGTGTCTGGACAGCTGTCTGCTTTCTTTGTACTTGGATGCATCATGTGAGACCACCTTTTGTCACTAAGGGTAGTAAACAAGCTAATGCCATTGCCAGGTTTTTTTTTTTTTTGCTGTCTAACGCTATGTGAGCGAAAATTGGACAATTGGACTGAAAACACCGCCGTGCTGTTATAGTATCCAAAATATTGGACAATCATTCAAAAGTCTACTGTAGGATTTCGGAAGTGTCCAATAATCATAAACAATGGACCATTTTATTCATTCCACCGTGTGATTGTATCTGTTAGTCTATAAAGACTCCGAGACGGCCCTCGACAGTACAATTAAAAGTTTACAACGAAGCAGGAAAGAACAAACAAACGCATCTTTTCAAACCACTCGTTAATTTATTTCCCACCACCCCCCCCCCAAAAAAAAAAAATAACAAAGGAAACAATCACACCCCCCGCTGCTTCATGTCGACATTCTGCTGCTGCAAAAAAAAAAAATAATAATAAAACAAATAAAATAAAATAAAATCAAATAAAACAAGATCACACATGCATCAGCTGGGACTTATTTACTTTTGGAGCCCAAAATGTCGAAATCAGGAATTATGTTTTTGTCCACGAAGCAGGCGAAGTACACGTAGCGCTTATTGTTGCTGCACACCACAACATATGGAGATGACACATTCTCTTTAGCGACATGATACTTTCACGCCACGCGTGTCATGCGCTTCGGCGGCCTTCCGCTAATCATAGCAACAATAATGAATAGAATCATCATCATAATAATAATTCGGATTATTGTATACAAATAGAGCTCATACCAGCTGAAGTGTTGTTTGCGTGAGTGTGACCGAGACATCATGTGCTTCACTGCTCGTACTTTCTGAAAGGACTTTCGTGTTTTCCCCTCCTGATTCCAAAGCAAACCACATGTGACTCCATTGTGCGGAGTCACCAAACACATTTGGTGTATCCTGCGTGGGAACAAAAAAAAAAAAAAAAATGTTAGTTTAACAACACAGATATTGTAGAGGATGAAGGGCAAGAGGGAGGCGTGCAACAATTTTCATTTGAGGAGAAACAACCCCAACCCCAACCTAGCAAAATAGCATTTATAAGGAATTCATATGTTGCATAAAGCGCGCTGACACCTGTGTTGAATGCTCGCTACACGGCGCAACAGGCTCGTGTGGCCCACCGGTAGGGAAATCAAATGGGAATCAAATCGCAAATCGTGAAGGCGTGAAAGTGTCCCGGATGGTCCTGCGTCAAGCGGAATGGCCCCACCTGCGCGAATAGTCGCACGAATAAAAAGATTTAAAAAAAACAAAAACAAACAAACAAAAAATCAACAGCAGCAGCAGCAAGAAGCACGACTGAGCATATTTATTATGGTATGGAATTGTTTCTTTGACTGCTCGGCGACCCTGACGTGCTTTCCAAAGGCGTATTTTATGTTACTGTGTGTAAATGTCAGCGCCAATAATGCTGTGGATAAAACACAACGTGGAGGAAATGTGACAGGGGGGGGGGGGGGGGGGGGGATGACCATGGTCCTTCAATGCAATCATCAAATCAAATCAAATCAAATCAAATCCCCCCCCCCAAAAAATAACATGAACAATAATCATAATGATGGCCCCTTACCTGTAAAACTCCATGATACTAGAATATGCTTAGGGGTGAGAGAGAGTGCCTTTCAACACACATAAACGCAAGTACCAAGTCTCGGTGTCTAATGTCAAATCAAATCATATGTGCGCTCCTGATTTCGGTGTATGAAAATGATTCGTTGGCGCCCCCCCCCCCCCCCCCCCCCCCCTTCCCCCCTACACACACACACACACACACACCCCAACCCCATGGATGTAACGAGCCCAACCACTCCTACACATGCAACTCTTCCAAATTGATATATGACAATATCTACTTTCGATCACGTGTCCACCAGGCGACTTAGACGGATTGCGCGTCATCTCGCCTTCCCCAAATTTTCTCGAGTGCTGCAGCTCGTATCCAAAACATCTTTATCGACGGAGCGCGAAAGATGTTTAACTCTGTGAACCTGGGCAACTTCTGCTCCCAGACGCGCAAGGACCGGACATCCGAATTTGGGGACAGGACGGGCTGCGCGTCCAACCTCTACCTCCCCAGCTGCACCTACTACGTCCCCGAGTTCTCCGCCGTGTCGTCGTTCCTTCCGCAGGGCCCGTCGCGCCAGATCACTTACCCGTACTCCACCAACCTCTCGCAAGTGCAGCCGGTTCGCGAGGTGTCCTACGGTTTGGACCCGGCCAGCAAATGGCACCACCGGAGCAACTACGCGTCGTGCTACCCGGCGGGAGACGAGCTGGTGCATAGGGACTGTCTTCCGCCTTCCACCATGACGGAAATGCTCATGAAGAACGAGAGCGCGTACAACCACCATCACGCCCATCACCACCACCACCACCACCCGGGCTCCAATCACCCCTCTGCGGGCTTCTACTCCGGCGTGGCCAAGAACAACGTCCTCCCGCAGGGCTTCGACCGCTTCTTCGAGACGGCGTACTGCAGCAGCACAGACAATCAGACGGACACTTGTTTACAAAAGGCCGAGGGGGGGAAGCTGCAAGGCGGCGGCGGCGGCGGCGGCGGCGGCGGTGCTGGCGATCCCCAGCAGCAGCAGCAGCAGCAATCCGCCTCGGCAGGCTCGGAGCAGGACAAAGACGCCGCCGCCGCCGCCGCCGCCGCCGCCGCCGCCGCCGACGACGACGACGACGACGACGACGCGGAGGAGGAGCACACCAACTCGGGTTCCTGCACGTCGTCCTCTGCGGCCACCAAGGAAGGGACCGGCGGCAAAAGCAGCCACTCCAGTAGGTAGAAGCTGTAAAATGGGGGAAGAGGTTAAGCGGACTAGCCCGCTGTTTTGTCGCTCTCACTTTATGTGGAGTTTTATAAGCATTCAAAAGGATTTTATTAGAACCTCACAAAAGCTCTTTCTTGCGATGAGAAGATTTGTTTACGATGGTGTAGCGCTTCAAAAACGGCCGTGTTAAACACACTTGCATGCTGGGCGAGTCTGTGATTTTTGTATTTCTTTTTTGTGGGATTCTTTTTTAATTTGTACAAAGAGACAGCGCTATTGTGACAAATGGCTAACTTTGATCGTGAACTTGCATTGGGCGTTTTATGAAGGGATTTTCTTTTGCTTCTTCTTCTTCTTCTTGCGTTCACCGTACATGTGTAAAAGCCAATTGGGCAGAACATTGCTGTTGGCGTCTTGCGAAATGTCTTTTTCAAAAACACTGCATGTCTTTTTGGCCGCCCATGCATGTCCATGCTGCACAACGTGCATGCATGCATGCGTGCATGCTGAGTCAACAGAACCGGACAGAACCACGATGCTTTCTGCCTCATTTGGAATATTTTTTTTTACTGATGAGGAGAAAGAAAGAAAACCAAAAAAAAAAATAATGCCATTTGCCCGCAGTCACCTGTTTGATCCAAAGTTAGAGGTCCGCGGAGGTCTGCAAAGGCCATTGCAAATGTGGCAAATGCATTTCAACACGAGTGCCAAGAGTGTGTCAATTGCGAGTTGGGCTCCAGAGGAATGCGAGGGCACATCAGGCTTTTTTTGTTGTCGTCAATTTATAACAGATAAACACGTGCTTAGATGCTGTCACTTGCTGTTATTTACTCCAAACGGGCGGGATAGTTTACGCTCTTAAGCATCATCAGTACCGCCACTTGAGTCTCTTTTTTGGGGGGGTTCGTTTGATTTTTGCATTCTTTCTTTCTTTGTCTATTTCTCCCTCATCCCATTTTCCAATATTTAAATGGACTTGTCATTTTGTAGGCACTCCGCGCACAAGGAAGAAGAGGTGTCCCTACTCCAAGTTCCAAATCCGAGAACTGGAGCGAGAGTTCTTCTTCAACGTTTACATCAACAAGGAGAAACGTCTGCAGCTTTCCCGCATGTTAAACCTCACCGACCGACAGGTTAAAATTTGGTTTCAGAATAGACGAATGAAGGAGAAGAAGCTGAGCAGGGATCGCCTGCAGTATTTCTCCGGGAATCCTTTGCTGTGAGGCGGCAGCGGGGCCGAGATCGTAGCTACTCACGTCAAAACAATTGTAAACGTGGGCTTCAAAAGCACCCTCTAAAGGGGGGGGGGGGGGGGGGGGAGTCGACGCTGTATCACCAACAGTGCAATGCGGACTTTTTTTGATTTTGTTTTTTTTGTTTTTGTTTTTTTTCTAGGCCTGCATGAGATCAAACAAAACAACAACAAAAAAGTTGCCATTTTCTTATTGCGCACGGGTGGCGGTGTATTTCTAAGCTGCTTCTCAGACAAAGAAAAGACAAGCGGAAAAAAAAAAGCCCTATAATAATTACTACAACAACAACAACAACAACAACAACAACAAAAATCAACTATGCTGTTCTTAAATATGTCTCATTTACGTTTATTCCAAATGTCCACGTAGACTTTTTTTTGTTTAAAAAAAAAAAAAAAAAAAAAAAAAAAACAACAACAACATGTAATCCATCGTTTCAGTCGTTCTTGCGTGGGCAACTGTTGGCTCTCTCCTCTGGTCCATGTATATAGTATATCATTCGAATTATTTCTCGGCCAGAGTTTATATCAGCCTAATATTTCCAAGCTGCGATGACAAATGTGACGTCCAATCTGTGAAATGACACACACACACACACACACACACACACAGCGTAGCCAATTCAATGCACTTGTAAATAAGGTTGAAAGCCTCTCCATCTCCCTGCTGCTATTCCTTACCACACAGCCCCAATCTCTTTTAACAGCTTTAATACCAATACTCGTTAAATTATTTGGTGCGTTTGATTCCACAAAGGGGGGCACAACACTGTCGACCTGTGTGTATCATTAATATAATACCTATGAAATAAACTCAACGCATATAGGCAAAAAAAAACATGCCGTCTTTTTTGTGCTTCTTGTGCAACTGCCTGCCTGCATTCACAGATCGAGCCTGAAACAGCATCTGAATGTTTACTAGTCCCAAATGAGCCGCATTTATATTTAGAACGCTTTTCGCCTCGTAACGCGTTTCCACGGCTCGTGTCCGACACACATTGCAGTGCGTGCGAAAACTGGCCCCGTTTTGGGCTCCGATTTGCTTTCAGGCTATTTTGAAGTCCTGCTTTCAAAGGAGCAATACTGCTTCCGAGAGACACAGAGTGCAATGATAACCTTTTTTAGTGCCCACTAAATGGAATCCCCACTCTTGTTGTCCAGTCTAGACACCGCCATAAAGACTAGAGGCACTAAATGGCGATTTTTTTTTTTCTTTTTTTTTTTTTTCCCCCCTCTTAATTGCACCTTCTGTTCGGGCCGAAAAGGCGTTCTCTTCCGCAGTAAATAGTCAACATGCAAGGCTGCATGTCCGAGGGGGGGGGGGGGGGGGGGGGGTACGTTTGCCAAGCGCTTTCGACATGAACTCGGACTGTGCAAGTCTGCAACCCCCCCCCCCCCCCACACACACACACCCACACCGCCCCCACCGCCGCACACCTCCATTTTTTGGGTTGCAAACGTTAAGGGGGAAAAACAAGTCTTTCCACTATAGTGTAGTATACTATATTATATATATTCTAGTACCCCTTTCATCCGTTCAATTTTAACGTGAGTATTTCTTTAAGCCTGATGGCTACAGTAGAGAGCAAAAATTGGAGATGTCACGGTTCCTATTTTCGTCTTGCGTGCGCATGATGTGCACTGGAGCACATTTTCGAATGAAATCTAGTCTTTGAACTTCAATAATGTCAAGGCCTTCACCTTTAACCTGCTGCAATAAAGTGGAATCAAGGACTCCCCTATACGCGCACACACACACACACACACTCTCTCTCTTTCTCTCTCTCGCTCCCTCAGCCCGGATGTGTGTGTGTGTGTGTGTGTGTGTGTGTGTTCGCCGCGCGCACGCGTCTGAACGGCCAATGAGAATGAGTGGGAACAGGAACAGGACCTGGAATGTGCGCAGGCTTCAACTTTGACCCGTCGCGTTAAAAAACTACAGCAGGTAACTTAGCCTGCCTTCGGACGTCGTGCGGTAAATTGTCTCGATTGAGACTTTCTCCTCATTACAGCCACGTTTTTGGAATTGTGCAAGATTTCAAGACACGTCACAACACGATCGTGTGTGTATTTGATTGCTGCTGTAACAATCTGTTATATTATCTGTAACTTACATGCACGGTTAAGTGTTTCATTTTGCATGACTACGACTCACTTTTGGTTAACAGTGGCAAAGCTTTGTAAGTTTCGGGGGGCGGGGCTGGGTATGTCCACATGACCTGTCCACTTCCGGGTAACATTTGTGCTCTTTTTTTGCTCTTTTTTTTTTTTTTTTTTTTCTCTAATCAAGATCAGCCTTGATCTGCATACTAGACTCAGAAAGCGATTGGGGTGGGTGGGGAAAGGTGGGAGGGGCGGTGTAACAAAAGCACACACCAACAGAGA